>NW_028324158.1:1212121-1515151 GCF_054372755.1 Phalangium opilio | reverse complement strand
GGTACAAGGGTACATTGTACCCCCCTAAAATTCGACTAGGGCGCCTAAATAGGTCAGAAAGGGCGCCAAATTTATATTCAAAGGGCGCCAAAATGATACTGAAGTGAGAATATTTTAGAAAGTATCCCATTTTATCCTATAATTTCACTAATCTTCCTACATTTTGGGGATTTTGGAATAATTATTTATAATCCCAGCTGTATGACGTTTGAAACGCAGAATTAGCGACACCTCATTTGGTTAGATAAAAAAATCGCGGAGCTCGCTTCGCTCGCTCAGGAGATTTTTGCCTTCCATTTTCGCATAATTAAATTTAAAGAATTTTTGTAGGTTTTATTTGAAATGATAGCAATTACTTAGAATTCTGAGCTGCACTTCATTTTAATTTTGCCTGAGATTTTTCATCTGAAATGTCAAAGACCTTTAAAATATCTTTAATTATAAAAATCGGTTTTCAGTGAAAAACCTCTCTTCCTACCTGACCCTTTTAAATAGTTTGATTTGGTAATTTTCAGTCACTTTAAGTCTTTTTTGTTTATGGTTTTTTAATTATTAGTCTTTTTGCCTTCTGCGTGAGCCCTTCAGTATTTAATTAGATCAAGGTGCGATGTAACGCACTTTAAGGAATCTTACATTCACACTGAAATAGAATCATCCACACTTCAGGTCTTATCACTTACGAGTCCTATCAGGGGGTTATTATGAACTCCTGGTCCTATAAAATCCTATAATTTTACAATGGGAATCATATTTTTCATACTAAAAATTCTCTTAAAGTGTTTGTGCCCTGACTACGGGCAACAATGACTTGAAAAAAACTAAATCAATTAGCAATTATCTAAACATATCCAGAGAGGATTGATAAGATTGAATAAAATTTCATGTGCAGAAATGTTTCCACAACCAACACCTATCGGACACCGATTTTTGGAAAATCATAATAATTCACCATTTCATTGTGATTAAAGTACAATGTTTCAACCGTGTTCAATGTATTTTTCGACATTTTTCTTGTCTTTGGGGAGGGGGCGCCCAAATCCATGTTTAGACTGTACCCCCCTAAATTCGAAACGTTCCTACGCGCCTGGCAGTGAATACAGTTATTTGAGTAACTGCAGGCAGGCTGCTTTCATTTTACACAAGCATATCTGCAATGAAGGAACAATTGTCATGTGAAACGCTATTTTTTGTAAATGTATTTCAATAATATAACTTGGTAAGAATCGGAACAAGAAAGTATGTAGGTGAAATAAATAAGGGGTAAATCAAACTAGATGAAGCAGTTTCCTGTAATCATAGCTTTGGACACGAAGGAGCCACAGATTAGAGCAGTGAATTAAAGCTGTGAATCAAACGACAACCCCCAAGTAGTATTGTTCCATATGAGCGCCGCAAAGTTCTCAAGAATCTCGTGGCGTTTTCCACGGGTAAAATATGATCACGCGAAAGGCCGCCATTTATGGAGAGGGATTTTGTTTTTGACATAGCTATCTTGATCACGTTCGTGAGTGGGTGGGCCGTGTTTGTTGGTAACTGATTATCGTCTGCTTAATAATTCAGAGAATTAGAAAGCACAATTATAAAAATGGTAGCGTCTATACCGTGTTCTTTTAAGTTTTACAATACTGTCTTCCACGTTAAGAAATTGAGGTTTCCAATTTAATCAAATAGTGTCTGGCAGCATTGCACCTCCAAAAGTGGCGCTCGGTTTCACCGCCGAAAGAGAGGGACGGCCATCGCAGCGGCGTTACCTTAATTTAGACCAGCAGGACTAAAGAAATTATAAAAAAACGTTTTGATTTGGACTAAGACCGAAAAAACAAACGATATGTGTGAGGTTTATCAATTGGCTGAAGCTTCAGATATTGAAATTTTTTTTAGTTATTTTTATCCATTTAATCCTTAAAAAATATTTAATTCAATCTACTGATTTTACTGTTAATCGATCTATTCCCTCTAAATTAATTGAAAAAATTACATATCTACGCTTTTTCAAGAACAATTACATTTTCCGAAAACATTTTATCATGAAATTAATTATTTTGAAGGGAGTACGTGTTAAGAGCTCAGTATTGAATATTTGAAACACTCTGTCTAAAAAGACCAAGCGAACTTTGACATAATTCGAAAGGAAAATGTAAATTTTTAAAAGTCGATTCCAAACCACCCTGCACGAATTCATACATTTAATTTCGTATATCGAAATGCTACATTTCTAATGTCGCGACTATGAAGGAAAGGTTGCACTGCAATTTCCCTCTTCGTACTTTAGAGTTTTATAACGTCACCACCCCTTTCTACATTGTTGGCGTTACTTGTACACCGGTAACGTATTACGCATAATCATTTTAGCACGCGTAAATACCATTTCGGAAAACACACAGTGGCGAGGCCACCATTGGGTATTATCCCTCGCACCAAGGGTCACCGCCAGACGGTAACAAAGTTGACTACAGGCAGGAGGCTAGTCAACTTGCACTGCCTATAGCGGTGCTTCTGGGCGAGAGAGAGAAGACCTTAATGGCGGCATCACACCTGTGTTTTAATTCTCTGTATGTAATTTCTAAAATGGTCTACTCTCTTACAAATGTACACCGATTAGACTGAGTGATCGGTCCTTCAGGCGCTAGCGAGTGTCAAGCCACAACAATAATCATTCTTGTACACGAACGTTTTATAGTTTTAGGTTATTAAGGTTGGCGGGCAAGTCCGGAGAGTCATGTACCGTTCACTAATGTGAAAAGGTTTCGACCTATATGGTAATATTTGCTGGGTGTATTGCGTCGGCTCAGATGACCCAAAACACTGGAACCACTGGTGATTGTAAAATTTTATATATTGGGGAAATGGAGGAAGGGGGGGGGTTAAGTTAAGTGTGACCTTCTTCGTTTAACTGGTAAAGAATGGAGATGAATATAACAAGCCATTGGTACTGAAACGTATTTCTTTTTATGTAATCTTTACCCTTACCTTTGGTTATATACCGTTATCATATTTGTCCAGTGCTACAGATAGCTACCTACTAAATGAAACCACACAGGATAAACGATGTTGCTTTGTCTTAAATAGACGACATTAGTTATTTAGTTTATTAACTAGTCTGAACAAAATAAATTTAAATTATCATATTTTTTTTGAACATCAGTCTTCTTAGCAACTTACAGATTTAAACTTTTTTGGGTGCACATTTGAAAATTTGTCAAGCCAGCAACAATTAAATCTATGTCCGTCAAGGTGCTTACACGAAATCCCTTGAAAATAATTAATTTCATGATAAAATGTTTTCGGAAAATGTAATTGTTCTTGAAAAAGCGTAGATATGTAATTTTTTCAATTAATTTAGAGGGAATAGATCGATTAACAGTAAAATCAGTTGATTGAATTAAATATTTTTTAAGGATTAAATGGATAAAAATAACTAAAAAAAATTTCAATATCTGAAGCTTCAGCCAATTGATAAACCTCACACATATCGTTTGTTTTTTCGGTCTTAGTCCAAATCAAGACGTTTTTTTATAATATCTGTCACTTCAGTCTTAATGTAATTAAATTTTGAATAATTATGTTAGCTTTACCGTATATATATTTATATACGTGGGCTATTTATATATATAGGCGCTAGCCCACTTGCGAGAAGGTTCAAGGTAGTTTGACCATAAAGGATAGGTTTGACTAAATTGACTCTGCGAGACTTCAAAATTCCAATCGTGCCGAGACTGCCGACTACCGTGTAGTTTTAAATCTAACTTAATACCACTACCAAAACCTGGTACCACTTGGCAAGCCCTTCATTTGGGTCTAAACTCTAGAGTGATGCGGTTTATTGTGTTTGAAATAGAAAAGTTAAGAGTAGAAATTGGAAGAAAGCTTGAATTTTTAAACTGGTCCCGCCTCCATTCTCATCAAAAAACTTAATTATTAATTTTTTCAATTAAAAACTGGTCCAAGCAACCAATAAACTGGTTTTGGACCAGTGGACGTATGCTATTTCTAAGTCTGGTAGTGTTAAAATTGTAACAATACTAGGGCCGTGCAGACTATTCGTTACTATTTGGTCGGACCAAATAATTTGGTCAAAATTGGCGTTTACTATTCGCACCGACGAATCGAATAATGATTTTCAAAATTCTAGAATACCAAATAATGAGCTTCGAAAAACCGACTATTCTATAGCGGATAAAACAATTTGAAAGTGAATGTTTTTAACAGTCTATTGACCAAATTATTTGGTATTCGCAACCAGTTTTTGAATTTTTCTGTTGATTTTGTGAATTTGAGGGCGCTGTCATAGAGATAGAAACATAAATGTTATGCTCCTATCCCTATGGGCGGCGCTGTGATAGAGTCCGCTGGACCGTGGCCTCATAGATGACGTGACTCGGCAGACACAGCCTTAAAATTCTGACGTGGCTACTGTTAAGTATTACCCGCGTTCACCGAGTCGCGTGATCTAGGAGGCTATAGCTGGAATCAGCCACTCAGTCTTTAGAAGTTCATAGACAAGGATAAATCATTATCACTAACTATATTGAACTTCCTAATAATATGTCACTATAGTATACCTATTAAAAAATATAGTATCATGGAAGAGGTCATACATTGCAAAGCGAGTAGGGATATATTGACAATTAATCTAATTTTGATTAAAATAAAACCTTTGATTCGTTAAAAAATAAGTTTTCAGCTGTTCAAAAGTACCTTTCCGAGTCATATTATTTATAAATTTGAAATTTCGTAGAATAGTTTTATAGAAATTTAAATTTGGTCGAATTTTTGAACTTCACACTATTTGGTCAAATTATTTGGTCATTTTCCTATTCCGAGCCGAGAGATGGCTCCCAAAATCAGTGCTATTTGGTATTCGACGAATACCTTAAAAAGTACTATTCGCACAGCCCTAAACAATACTCCTGTTAAAAAGGCACAAATACTGTAAAATCCCCCCCCCCCCAAACTTTAAGTTTCGCTCCTTTTCAATGGCTCTCTTTCAATATGGGAAAAATGCTTTTAAATGACAATTTATTTAAGTGTAAGAATTAAACAGGAAAATGGAGGCTGAGTGTAAGATAAGTGTAGTTTTAATTATAATTTGTTAGTTTAATTATAAGGTATCCATGAATTTCCCAAAAACATTCGTGTTTTGGGTTAATTTCACATTAATTATAATTGATTAAGTTTAATTTAACGGTTTATCTAGTGTGGATACAAGTTTCCATAAAATATTAACTTTAATTGCAATTACCCTAAAATATGTAAGAGCTTTCGATGTATTTTAATGATGAATTAAATTAATTTGAAAGTGAAATAGGAAACATCTGTGGCTGTGCGAAAAACTTGTGATGTTTTAATCTTAATTTGAGCGCGGTTCGGGAGAGTGGATTAAGCTTAAAAGTATAATTTCTTGGAATTTTTTACCCTAATTGCAACGTTTAGTGAAGTTTAACATTTTTGCCAGTCATTATTTTACCTTAAACTTTTGAATTTCGCGCCAATTAATGTACTTTAAAGACAGTTTAAATTAACTTAAGTGTGAAATAGAAAACATTGGGATTTATACCAATGGCTTGGGTAGTTTTAAATAAGATTAAAAGTTATTGGAGTTTTTATCCAAAAAATGAATATATTTGGTTTAATTTCACGTTAATTATATTTAATTGAGTGACAATTAACGTAGGATTGTGTTTCGGCAGTGTATATTTAGGTTATAAAATTACTTTCAATAAATACTTCACGTTAATTGCAATTTTTAGTGGAGCTTTTGAATCTTATTTTACTCTACACTTTCGAATTTCGCGCCTATTAATGTATTTTAAAGATAATTTAAATTGACTTAAGTGTGAAATTGAAAACATGGGGCTATACTAACAGCTTGTGCAGTTTTAATCTTAATTAAGTATTTTATTTCAAAGTTACTCGAGTTCTCATCCAAATATATATATTTCATGTTTAAATTCACGTTAATTATACTTAATTAAGTTGAAATTAATGAAGGATTGAGGTTTGGCAGTGTTGATTTAGCTTACAAAATGAGTATCAAATCACCTTAATTGTAAAGTTTAGAAGAGTTTTTCATTCTTGCCAAGACAATGTGTTAAATTTTTATCATACCACGTGCTAAATTTGCGGTAACATAAAGATCATCTATAACATATGTTAATGAATGATGTGATTCTATAGTTTAGCTACTTTGGCTTCAATAACAGTAATTAAATTAAATACCTAAACAATTCATAGCAATTTAGAAAAATGAACAAACGGCAATGTGAACTGTGGAGATAGCGAACAACGTAACCCTCCGTTGCTGACGTGGTTACGTTGGAAAAATCTGCGCCGATGTAAACATGGAAATTATTTGACTAATTAAATTACATAACGACACTGTCCTCCTGGATTAATCAGACCACTGTTACTCATATTTATGAATTAACAAAATCCACTGTTGGTAACAAACTGCGCTAAGGTAAACACCACGAGTCTTTAAACTGCCGTAAGGAAAACATTTTAAACTTTTTGTCATCTTACCAGTAGCATTTTGAAGTTTTCGATCTTTTCACAGGGTGAAAAGCACTATCTTTATTTCAACACGTTAATAATTTGAATAGGTATGCCATTTTTTACATCAAATTGCAAGCGCACACGGTAAATACAGCATAAAAACCTAGGGTAGTAGGGTTAACCCGGTTAGGCTCTGTTTCTAGCATAAAATTGAGCAGACTATAATTTCCAATCCAAAACAAATGAGAGCTGGAAATCAGCCTTTTTAATAATCTTTAAAGAGTAACTAAAATAGGGTAATGGCAGCCCTCTGCCTTCGACTGTATTAAGCTCTATGGGGAAACAACATGGGGTGCTATTAGTCTATATAACTTAAGCCTTGGCCGTAAAGAACGTCGAAAAACTTACTTCAAAAGATATAAAAACCTCTATTAACTGTAATAATTTACCTGAATTACTTTTCTAGACGAAAATTCGACCTGATAACGACCTATTTCTTATTAAGGGTGCTACAGTTAATTAGAAAATACATATAAAGGTGCTCAAGCTCGGACGAAATACCAAAGTAATTTGTTAGTCTACTGCTAAGAAATTAGGAAAATCAGCAAGAAAGCCAACATTTGCAATTTGTCAACGTAACTTGTTAGCACCCACAAACCTAGGCCCTTCTAGTTGTCAACGAGAACAAAATGAAGCATTAGGTTTAAGCATGGTTTAAGCGCGCTATAAGGTTAGGCTGACTTCTGGCCCAAAAGTAATTTTTTGACGTACTATCTTAATTAGTTAAATTACAAAAATTAGAATTCATTAATTAAAAATCGAAACACGTAAGTTTCCCATTTAATAAATGCTTGTTAATTTAGAAGTATTCCGAAAACTAACTTCGCTATAGTTTTTCCGTAAGGCCGGCTTCAATTGCCTTAAAAAACCGAAAATTTTTAATGCTTTTTCTATGGGACGCTAACCCTAAAAGGTGTGACTTTTTCTTTAACATTACGGAAGGGTGTCATGTCATATCTACAAGGGCCTACCGGCCCTGTAGAATAATATTATAAGAAGACATAAGTCGCGAGATTTTACGCATCTACTCTTACGCCGGTGTCAGTGGAGAAGAAAACCCCACCCTTTTATGCACGTCATTGCTCTGCGCTTTCCTATTGGATCCCGTATGGATTGGTCATACAGACGCCAATGACGTATTCCGACTAGAGAAAAAACAAACCTCGAGCAAAGAAAACAGAAAATGGAGGCTGCCCGCGGTGCTAAAACGGTACGACGGTTGTTTTTAATTAGTTAGTTAAAGGTTTTGAATCTATCTTGATAGATTTTGAATGTATGTTTCTACGTGAAAATCGCTCGTTCTATAATTATTTCTAAATCGAATCTAGTGTAGGATACTTATGATATCGTGAGTTACAAAAACCTCACCAAGGCTTAACGAAAAGGTAAAAGAGATAGATGCTGGAATACATAAAGTTAATCATATTAAGTCCCGCCTCCGTTTCCACCCCCACACCCATGAAGGGGAGGATAGTCGGCTATCACGAGCGCACCGCACGATATTTTAGGCCTTCGATATTTAATTCCTTCTTGATATTATTAAAACGAATATTTTTAATTTTATATTTAATCATATCCTTATAACAACATGGATCATTCAGGGATTTCCCAGGAATATAATTAAGCGACGCAGGTATGAATAGCAAGCAACCAGTGTTCAGTCCACCACTCAACTTGTATCGAATTTATTTCATTGCCTCTCTCATATCTAGGTTTTGTTGACGATGCTGAGGAGGTCGGCGAAAACACGTATATATCTGGTTTACTGTCTTGGTAAATGAGACTCGTCTCTTATTTCCTACCTTCCCATATTCCCGTGAAAGAGGTCGTGGATAATTAAGTACGCAAGTAGGCCTGTTATTGATTCACTTCTATAAATAAATTACTCATTCTAATGATTAAATCACGACTAATCTGAAGAATAGATTGAAAATTAAATTATTTTTTTTCAAAAAATCGAGATATGAAAAAATTATTAACTTGTATTAATCCATTTAAAATGATTCTCCATAGGCTTGAGAAACACGTTCTATACCCTATTGCTAGCCTATTTGCATTTCCGTTTTAATAAAATATAGCAATTCCGCGACCGTTGCTTTATCATGATAGCAGGCAAGTGTCCAGAGGGTCCCTATAAACGAACTAGGTGATGGTGCAACAAAAGGACCCCATAGATTTAGGTATAACATTTTAAGTCAGGTAATTTTCTTTTACAAAGGTTCAGTTAAACTCACTAACACCCTTTTTTCTTACTGTCAATGTCATTTCACGTCAAAACCGTATTACACACAAAGGAAAATTTCCGTGTTGGACGCTTCGTCTTTACAAGGTTTAATAGCCTTTATTGGCTCATGGTAAAAACCCTCCTTTGAGACTTGTCGTGACCGGCGTGTTTATTATAGAGTTCTCCTTTATAATTCATTGATTTTCAACGTTGCTATTTTAGACGCATATTATCCAGACATTTTCAAACCTCGCGGACTGATATTCTGAATTTTAACTTATAGAGATAGGAAATGTCAATACCGAGGCCTTATGAGGTATTAAGTTTAATTTACCGAACACTAGCAAATGGGACAAATTTCAAGAACAAGTTGGCAGTGTAACTCATGAAGGTTTTCCTTTATTGTACGATTATTACAAACTTCTGAAACTTGGATATCTAAGCCTAAATAGTTTATCATTGTTCCAGCTAAACAGGTAAAAGTAACAAGCGTAGCCACTATATTTTGCAACTTTATCAATTATTCTTACGTAATTTTGAATATGCTTTGGAAGTTTTAAAACTGTTAATTAACAACTTCTAAATAATCTTAATAATCTATCTACAAATGAAATAGAGTGAATGACCTTTTGATGACATCGGATTGATATATTTCTGCTCGTAATAAGAGCCTTAACGCTCTACTATATGTTAGAGTCGGTTGTCAGGCTAATTCGAATCCACTGACTGGCCTATTTTACATAATGACCCAGCTATAGCAAAAGTACACAATTGTACAGTGAACCATTCCCAGTGAGAACTATATTGTTAATCGGTCGTGTGAAGTAATGACGACCATTTTTAGCTCCGTCGCTGCAACTTTTAGTTGTACATGTGGAGAGTTAGCATTGATGTTTTTCTCCTAACCAACCTGTTCTTATTTTTCTTAACACCTTCTCTCAAGTTTTCTGTTAGTGTCTTATGTCATGCTATTACAATTATTATTATTGCTGTGGTAAAGATTACGATTAATCATTTTAGCACTGTTATAAGTAGGGCGTCGATGGTCTTCTCACTCAAATTTTCTGTTTGTGTCACACACTTACAACCGTATACGAAAAGTAAACTTTTTGAACTAAGGATATCATCACTAAAAATAAAATACTGTTTCATTTACAGAATAGTAGACCTAATAAAAGCTGAAGTGCGGGAACGATGTGGCTTTAATATGGATTTTGACCATATTGTTTTCCTTTCGTAAGAGAGTAGTAACAATGCACTAGACGTTCTATATTAAATTTTATAATTGGTTTAAATAAGTTAGTAGCTGGTATAAATTATACTACAACATTAGAATGCGAAAGATGGGGCTCAAAAGTCAATGAGACCAAAACTAAAATTTTATGTGTATTGAAGTAATTTTTTCGCTCTTTCTTATTTTTCCTCAGCCCCCTCCTCCTCTTCCAATGGTATTCAGTCTCTACATTCTTGTACCGAGGCTTAACAAGTACAAATAAGAGATAAAAATAGGTTAAATACACTGAAATGAACGGAGTATTTGAAATGCACAATTTCCGTGGTAAGATTTGTCTTTCATGGTGATGCAAATACCAAGATGTGACCTCAAATCTTTATCCATTTTGAAAATTAAAAAGTCAAATTTTCTTATTTTCCAACTATTTAAACACGATTAGTTTTGCATAATGTAAAAATCGTAGCTGATGTCCTACTAGAGCACTTTTCTAACATAAAATATTTATTTTTCTAGGTTGTGTTGAGTCCTGTTCTACGTAAGTTTTACACTGGAAGAAAAAAATCGATTACCTTTTAGGGGGCAGGCATTTTTAATAAGACACTCACTTCTTTGTAAATGTATACAATTGTAGAATGCGTGACTTCGGGCAATAGGCGGTTTAATTCTTGATAGTCTCTTTATTGGACCAAGGAACTATTTCGCTTTAACTTTGCTACAGTCATTATATCGATTGAGTTGGTAGATAGTTACTTTTATTTTTATTATCAGACTTTTAACCTCATTTTTCTTGAAGATGCGTAGTGGAAACATGAATTTGCCGAAGCAGAAATCGGTATTTATATTAAATCGTCTTTGTAGATAGAGACGTTAAAAAGTAAAAGATAATTGTACACAAGGCTGAAGTCTAGATATTGAATCTTTTCAGTGTCCTTCCATTGAACTGAATTCAAATTGGACACTATGCCCATTGAAAAAGAAATGCACCAAAGTATTTTCCAATCTTGGTAAATGGCGGATTTTCATCAATTGGATTGTGTAGTAATCCATTTATGCGAATTCGGAATATTTAATTTCAAGTCAATTTCTGTAGTCGCATTGATATGATACGAATGCTGCTGCTGTTTACCGGATTATGACAAATTGTATAACCATCTATGTTTGGGGTGAGACCAGCAACGGAAGTAAACCAAATATTAGTGTCCGAAAGGTAAGATGTTCTGCATTTTTAGTTGGGTTAAGTTAGGAAAAAACCAAATTAGGTAATCCATGATAGATTGGCTAGTAAATTTCATTGTAAATGATGATTTATCTTATTAGCATATAGAAAACGTGTAACATTTGGAAATCAAGATGGTCACTTTCCCCTATATCGATTATAATTTCAACTTTTTACCTCTCCGTGTGACGTAGTCCAGGAGAGGTTCTGTAACGGCCGTGTCTGTGTGTCTGTCTGTCTGTCTGTCTGTCCGTTGTTACACCCACGTGACCGCGTTCGCAGTTTGCGTATCGGAGCAAACGTGTTCGCCATTTCCGAACTGCCTTCACAGTCACGGAAATGGCTCCTCTACTTGAGTTCTCACACCACCATCTTCTGGTCTTTGTCCATCCCACACGGACACCAGTCTGTTCTTACTGGCTTCTAATCACCACCATCTTCTGGTCTTCGTCCATTCGACTTGGACACCAGTCTGTACATACTGGCTTCCAATCACCACCATCTTCTGTTCTTTGTCAATCCCACATTGACACCAGTTCTTACTGGCTTCTAATCACCACCATCTTGTGGTCTTCGTCCATTCGACTTGGACACCAGTCTGTACATACTGGCTTCCAATCACCACCATCTTCTGTTCATTGTCTATCCCACATTGACACCAGTCTGCACTTACACTGGCTTCTAACACCACCATCCACTGGTCTTCCGTCTATTCCACATAGACACCAATCTGTATCATTGGCTTCTACTCCATTATCATCGTTTGGTTTTAGGATATACGCGGCGATCAGCTAGGGTTACGAGAAACGTCTAGCCTCCCTAAGGTGGGATCGCCACCAAAGGTTTTCGCAATTGCGCTTTTTCCTTACTATTATAATGGAAACGAATCGTATATATACCCCAAAATTTGAAGAAAGCGGGCAAGAGGGGTACCCTTCCTTTTAAACGTCAATATTAGCAAAGTTTGAGATGATAATAGGTATAACTTTATTTTAAACGATTTAACTATTATTAATGTTAATTATTGAAGATTAAAATAATTAAAAATAATTATATTTATTTAAATATTAAAGATAAACCTCTCGTGCAAAGAGAGAGATTATCATTGCCTCCTATATCTACCAAGGCCCGTGCATGCGATATATTTCCTTCATTGCCTCCTATATCTATCAAGGCGCGTGCATTGTGATATATTTCATTCATTGCCTCCTATATCTATCAAGGCCCGTGCATTGCGATATATTTTTCAAAACAACAACAAAAATGGGAAGCTCCTCTTAGAAACATAATAATTTCTTTTCTTTGTATATGAAATGAAAATATGGATAATATTGCGCTCCTTCTTTAATGGTATGAATCCTTGCCTGTCTATTAATATTTTACGTAGGAGTATTACGTTTTTAGCGAAGTCTAGAGAGGATAAACATAAGCGAGATTGTTTCGGAAAAAAATACTGCTTCCACTAATGGGTTTATACTCCTTGTTACTGTTGGATAGAGTAATCATGATAAAAGCTTAAAAAATTACGAGAGGACAGACCATTTTTATCCTCTTGTTTTATTCTTAATAAGAATATAAAACATTTATTTTGTATCAAAAAATATTTTTTGGTGCTAAGATTGCTTTAAAAAAATCCAAACGGTTAGGCATTGGTAAAAAAGACAAATGATATTTCTCAAATCTAATGAGATAACGCCCACCTAGTTGAAAATTGCCCTTTTTTATCCGCGGGAGCCATTCTTAATGAGAATTTCGATGCTAGTAGGTTGTCAAGTAAACTACCGTTAAATTTTTGTTGTTGGAAATTGGTCAAATTAAGTGGTTGTAAAGAGCCAGCAGGTTTTTGCCGCTTCTTTTTGTGAGTATTTGATTTTTGTATGTAAAATGGAGGAAGATAATGTTGAGAGTAAGGTTTAAATGCGGAAGCGCAAAGCGCGGGAAAGGATGAGGGCGAAAAGGTCGACGTTTTCATTGGATACTTAAGTTTATACAATCTTCTCGACACGGAGAGGTAATATTTTGGTTTTCCCAACTTGTTTACTTACTCAGGGAGCCCAAAAAAATTCTCTAATACGACTACTATCAAATTAATTGTCCATAAAACAGAAGAGGGTGTGAAAAACTCTCACACACGCCGTAAATGGTAATTCGCCCAATTGGCCAAAGAATTGAAAATCTTGAATTCTCTGAAGAGAATTTCTGAAATGCATATTTGTGATACTGACGGCTCTATAACAATGTAAAAATTTCTGCTTACTCGTGATTCCAAGTTTCTGAAACCATCCCGAGCTAACAACGAAAAGTTAGTAGTATCTCTCACTAGAAAAAAGGGCATAAAGGATATTTATGATAGGGACTTGTCTGGGATTCACTGATGTACAGTAACAAAGGTTTTCTAAACATCTATAAATTGTAGAACTTCTACAATCAAATAGCCTTTGGACCGAATATAGTTAAATGTGAGGTTTTATGATCATAAACTTTTGATGCTATTTAATGATAGATTTATTTTTAATGCAATTTTTACAAACGGAATTAAAAAATGCATCTTTGACTTCTATTTTAAAACACACTTGGTTTAATGCTTACGCCTATCAATACACTTTTCTATATCGATACTTTCGATAGTGATATTGCAATGATCAAATCACAAGAGTAATAGCAAGCCTCTATTGTAACCTTAACCTAACCGAACCAAACCTAACCTAACCCGAATCAACAAGAAATTAAAAATGATTTATTAGCAAACTGTGCGGAAATGGATTATGGTTAAAAATAGTGACCTAAAATTTGAATGTAAAAATTGTGTGCAAATGGGCCATAAAAAGTGTGCGGAATTGGGCTATTATTCTCGAAAATTGTGCGAAAAGGGCATCCTCGATTAGATTTAGGTTGCCGAGGTTTCTTTTTAGCCACATTCCATCGTGAACAATGAGCTATTAGTTTGCCCAGATTCTAGATGTAGTGGTCGTGCTTTTGTTCGTTTTTTTTAAAGGAAGATTGTGGTAAGGTGATATTAATATATATCTATATAAGATAGAGAATTTTGGAAGTGAAGTAACGCAACAAATTGAATTGGAATTTGGCAGTCTAGGTTAAGCGTTGTGTCTGGAAGGTATGGTCCCATTTCTCCCAATTCTGTGTTTCCCAAAATACATTTTTATCCCAAACTTTCCGATTCCAAGTTCTCCCAATCTTATATTTCCCAATCGGAATTTTTATCCCAATCTATTCAATTCTCATTTCTCCCAATCGAATGGTTTCGTCTAATATTTTATGCTGCAAAGGGTTGCTTTCAAAACGACTTTGATTATTTTTAATGCGAATAGGCAAATTATTAGAGTATTTTTTCGAGACTTTTTAATATTACCTTATATATAAGCTTTAGTTGAGTTAAAGGTTCTTTCGTTTATTGAAATGGAAGTCGATTGGATACAAACCTCTAAAGGAAAAACGGTCCCCTTAGTCCGCGGACAAATAATGTCCATTAAAAATACTGTCAGAAATAGAAATTACTGGCGTTGTTCATTTGCGGAATGCCAAGTTACAATGGCAACGGAAGAAAAATCTGAAATTTATATAAAAAATAATCACAATCATTCCATCGACCATTTGCAAACCATTAAAAAGCGGGCCATGGAAAAAATGAAAGAGGAAGTTACGACCAATCCTTTGGAATCGATAAACCATGTAAGTTTGGAAAATCTATTTGTGAAAGGTGCTCAGGTTGCCGGCTCTAAGCCTATGTGTTTAGGTTAGGTTAGGTTAGGTTATTATCCTATTAATTAGCTGCCACCTTTTCCAAAACATTCTCCTACTAATTAGCTGCTACCTTTTCCAAAATATTCTCCTAATAGTTAGCTGCCACGTTTTCCAAAACAATGGTTCCAATAATTCTTTGCCACCTTTTCCAAAATATTCTCTTATTAATTAGTTGCCACCTTTTCCTAAATATTCTCCTATTAATTACCTGCCACCCTTTCCATAAACTTCTCCTACTAATTAGCTGCCACCTTTTCCAAAATATTTTTCTAATAGTTAGCTGCCACCTTTTCCAAAACAATGGCTCCTTTAATTCGTTGCCACCTTTTCCTAAATATTCTCCTATTAATTAGTTGCCACCTTTTTCTAAATATTCTCCTATTAATTAGCTGCCACCTTTTCCAAAACATTCTCCTACTAATTAGCTGCCACCTTTTCCAAAATATTTTCCTAATAGTTAGCTGCCACCTTTTCCTAAACATTCTCCTACTGAATATGTAAAACATATCATTGTTAATAAAACAAAAAAATTCTCTTTGAACTTATTAACATATGTTTTATGCTGAATTGGGACAAAAGAAATTGGGGGAAAAGACATAGTGTTGGGTCAAAAATGGGATTGGGAGAAATGGGAATTGGGAGAAACGGTTTGGGTTAAATGGGAGTAAATCGAATGGAATTGTGGCTTTTCATTTTAAAGAAATATGATTGGATTTTGGTTACTATTTATTCCAGGACATTTCAGACGTACGAGTTACTATTTTGTGAACTCAAAACAATACTGTCTATACTAAAACGTTTCTTATTACATACTGCCTTTAAAATTTCTTACACTTTAGGCCATGGAAATTGTATTGTAGCCGTGCATCTTTCTATACAATAAGATTTTCGAAAACTTAAAAGCAAGGGCAATTATGTACTTAGGTTACTTTTCAGCATAGTTTGTCATAACGTGCTGTTTATTACGATCTACTAAGTTACTTGTAGTAAGCCAGTTACCGCGGTATAGTAAATCCAATTTATTTTCTGTTAGAGGTTTTCCCGTAGTATTTCCTTTTCAAGGACTTCTGGCGCCATATTCTTCAAATTGAAATTCACAAACTTATTTCATCTTTGAGTATATTCTCATATTCTGATGACGTGGAATAGCTTAACACTTTTAAAGATCATGGAATGCCTTATTAGTAAACTGTACTCAATTGCTTGAGCCATGTGAACGATGGGGTTTTCCTCGGGTAGGGGCTATCTTGTTGTTTTATTCATTTTTTGAAAAGAGTTAGGCTTAGCTTACAAAAAGGAGTATATCGTCTGCTCAGCTTTATATCAGCAGACGTAAGGTGCCAGAAAAGAACCTGTAAAAGCACCCACTATGGATTCCAATTATAGAATATCGTTGTATAACAAGAGCGCACTTCGAGGTTTACCACTTTTATTAAAGTATATTTTTCCTTCGGAAACGACATGGCGCTAGTCACCGGCGTCAAAGAAAAAGGCTTCCTATTCACAATAAATGTACTGGATCATAAGAAAATAATGGTTAAGAGGGACCCAAAAGACTAGTTGTACATATTTCTTACAACGTTGAAAGGAAATTGACCCTTACTGAGAACAAGGATAGATGTAATTTTAGAAGCAGGAATTGAGAACGGTTAGTATTTACTTCAGTCCGACTCATAGCCCAGTATAGAGCCCCCCTTCCAACTCGTAACGAAAATTTTAAATTTTCTTATTGGCTCACTTTAACGTATACGTTTTAATGACGTTGCTGACGGGGACGGTGAAAAATAAGTAATTCCATTTTACCTCTTTCGCTATGGCCCACCTCTTCTTTCATACCCCCCCCCCGTCCCAGGAAAGGGGGTGCGGGACTTTGAAGCGCCCAGATTACTCTGTTCTCCTTTCCTGCTTCTGAATTGCATCTATCACTGCTGAGAACTAGATTATTTTACATTAAGTGCTTACTATTTAAATAATCATAGGAATCTGAAATTTACTACCGTAAATACTTTAATATTATAGTTTTGGTGGTGAAGTCAAACAGATGATGGCCGTCACCTGTAATAAAGGTTTGCTTTCAGCGGTACATTTCTTCGAAACATTCTAAATGCAAGAAAACAGTACAAATAAAAGTTTAAAAAGTCCAACTTAGAAATACAGATTATTATGATAAAGTACTTTAATTCGGAGACTCGTATGAGGTAAAAGTAGCATAAAAACGCATTTGATAAACAAATTAAAACTTTATCTAATAACTGTTAAAGTTGGACTTTTCTTAAATAGTTTGGGCGAGACGTTATCTTGAGATGTCAGCAATTAAGCGTCATTTTATACCTTCTACAGTATCATTTAGAGAAAGATCTCTAAGCTTTAGCAACTACGTTTTTTCGCTGTATGTATCTGTATGGTCTCTTTCTAGCTGGCTAGACTATACGACGGGCTCTTTCGTGTCACAATAAAATGGTAATCTCCTCAGAGAGCCATATCCATGCAAATCGAAACATGGAAATAAATTTAGGTTACGCTTCCCTAAGCTCGATCTTTTTCTGATACCTAGTTTTTCCCCAAGGGGCTAGCCACATTGCAGAGAATGTACCCAGTAAATTACTGATTAAAATCTTGATAAAAACTACGTAACTCTTCTCTCGATAATTCATAGAAAGTACAGTATAAGTTGTACACCCAAACGGTTCAGAGCTCCAAAATTTCTAAAAGCATTACTACAACATTATCATGGTAACAGTACTGTAGTATTTGGTAAAATATACAGTATATTACCGACAAGTATCTCGATGCAACGGAGCCCTCGAATGGAGCTTAAACTAGAAATAACCCTATTCCCATGAATGAAACAAAATTTTCCAAAAATTATGTGCACAGAAACTACCAACTTTATTATCGGTCCGTCAAGCTACCCTCCTACTTCACATTACCTCCATTTAGTTAATAAGAAAGATCACAGATCACACTTGAACAAAACCGCTGTCTCAACAAGCCTCTCAATATTTCTTTATTCTAATAATTTTCCAGAGTTGCATTATTTTTTGATTACGTATTCTTAGGAAAAAGTAAAAGGATTCTTCTTATATTTTTCTTTGTGACCAGCCCCTCGTTTTTCTCTTTAACGCAGTTAACCTACACTAGCTAATAAAAATAACACATTACCTCTTCGAGCAGAAGTATATTATTTTATTTCTCATTTTGTTTCTCTGTAACGGCATTTTACATCAAAATTTAATATTGTATATTTAAATATGGTTTAAAAACGGTTAAACATACTTTTATTAAAATACATCTCAAAAAGGCACAAATACTATTAGATTACAGTCAAATTAAAACAACCACACCGTTATATATTACAGGAGACTACTTATGACGACAATAAATTTGGTCACTTCGAAGAGTAATATTTGACAAGAAGTTACGAGCACAAGCGGGAAAGTAACTCATCGATCTAAGCAGAAGCGCTCATGGCCAATAATTTAGTCATTGGCACAAGCTACAAAACCAAACATTGAAATCGTTATTCTAAGTTTACTTAAAATTTTCCAAAGCCGCAAATTTGTAGACTTTCACACAGTTGAAGGAGTATATTGGTCAGATATTTAATAATGTAATTTCAAACCAGATGGCTCTTTTTTCTTGATGGTATTTTTTTTTATATCGTAGCCCTTACTTGCAATGTTTTAGTAAAGCATTGTGCCATACAAGAAGACCTATATGGAAGGTCGATGCCTTCAATTTTCTTCTTTTCAGTATGTATTTCCTATTTTCCGTATTGACTTAAGGCGTATGTACATTTCTAAAGATTCTTTTGGATCGAGAATGTGTCCCTCATTTTTGTTTGCACTAGTTTTTCCTCCCACTATATCTATCGTACCTTAGTGGTCCTTTATTTTCAACAATAGCCAATGAGAAACGTGGTTGACCCAAGTAAGACTTGATGGTTCTTTTTGGTTTCGTAACGTCGTCCACGACTCCACGAGCGTAGCAACAATTATTTTTTATCAAATGTGAGTTAACTGGAAGTATCTGATGGTTTTCACTCTTGGTTAGTCCAATACTTCAATTCTTCTTTCCCTTGCTGCCAATTGTTCATCTTCATGCTGAATGTCTCAGGCAGTTTTTAAACTACTTAAAATGTATCGAATCGTTTAATTTCTATGAAAATTACGGTCCTAATACGTTATGAATAAGCCTTTTAAAAAGTCCCCTATTTAAAATATGTAACCAGTGGCAAAACCAGGGATCACAGGTATTTTTCCATCCCGCGTTTCATCGCGCGCACCTGAAAGAATGTCATTTTTATAATCGTCTATTGAAAGGAAAATTATAAATTACCAGGTTATATTACAAGTCGAATTTTCTATTGCACACTCATATTTATCATTAAGAATTGACTACTAACATCTCGATATTTTTAAAACATTATGAATCGGTCTCCTGGTCCATAAAAAGTGGAATAAAATAGAGGCGGAATCACTTTCTTGTGAGATTACCTGCGCTGAGCAGAGTTTTTTAAGACATCAAAAGATGATTTAGACCCTACAATGAAACTCGCTGAGCTATAGGAGATGATCTTTCTCCAATTCCTTTAGTCAAAACTATATATGTTTTCACAAAGATTAATCAGGTTTAAATTCTATAATTTAAAAATATATATAACTGGGGATCACCTACCCTAAATTGACAAGATTAGTCTCCCTTGAGACCTTTAGTCTGGTATAATATCTAGTTATTGGAAGAACGTTGAGTATGCAAAAAAAACTGCTACTTAAACCCGCAGCCTTTAGAATATTTCCTTCGCCAAGTTTACGACGTAGGTTTTACCTCTCGCCTTTCTTTTTAATCCCTTGCGTTAAGACCTTAAACTTAACAAGTGTCACAAGAATAACGAGGAAGAGGCTTATATTGCTTCTTGGAAGAGGCTTATTTTTCTTCTTGCCGGTAATAATATTCCATTTTTTTCAGTGATCGAAGAAATTGGGATACCTCATCCTGAGAAGACGTCGCAACAAAGTATAGTGTTGTTATATCCGGAAAGTGGAAGACCGACTAAAAGGCGAATATTTCGCTGCATCGTTGCTAGCCCAAAAATCGATTATTGGCTTCATTTAGCTAGAACTTTCAAAAAGAAAGCTAAGCAACTAAAGTATATTCAAAATTTTAAAAATATTTGTAGATATATTTGCACGTGATTGCCAATATGGAGCAACTGAGTATGCAAGGTTGATTTTTAGAATAATATTATGGAATAAAGAATGTTAAACTTTTCAACGGTAACGATTATTCGCAATGCAATGGGTAAGACTGGTCTGTATTAGGTGGCAGATCGATTTAAAAGTTTAAATCTGTTTTCATTTGGTACCGTATGTATGATAAAATATATAAATACAAAACATAGCAATGACACCATCCTGTGTCATGAGAAAAAATTTTAACATTTCCAGACAAAACTCTATTTAATTTACCATTTTTCCGTTAATATGTTTTTACCTCACCTGCATATTTGAACTTAGCCATTTAATCTACAAAATATCGATTTCATCGTTTCGAAAAAAACATGTGCTAAATAATTTTCTGGGATACGACAGATTAAACTTTCACGAAAAAAATAAATGAAGGACGATTTATTGATGCAATTTTCTAGGGATATATTTTTATTCCTGAACATATAGAATTAGTTTTGCCTTTATTGATATCCACATTCCGATACTAAGTTTGAATATTTGGGAATGGCATGGTCACACGAAGACTGATTGATGAAATCTGATAAATTTCTAAGAAGACTGTACCTGTCAAACGAACTTGATGCCTCAGAAGGCAAACATTGTTAGATTGATAGCCCTTCAAGCAGTTACCGAATATATTATAATTACAGAGGCACGTTTAGCGTTGTACTTCGTAGCATTTGTGATTTGCGGTGGATTTGGAAGACCGAGTGATGGTCAAATATTTCCAGGGTCTACTTTCAGCAGGAAAGAATTTCCGTTTGCCTTGACCTTTGTATATATGCCATTTATGTATCTTAACATATGTATATATAACATTATAACTATATGCCACTATCGTTTTCTTTGCTACTCTATTCATATTTTTACATTACGAATTAATTAAAAATGTCGAAGTAATTATATTTGTTTTTACCTGTGGGACTTTAAATTATATCCCCTGCAGCTGCAATTCTCGAGATTAAATTATATCCACTTCAATTTTATATATAAAAATAAAGCAGGAATGAAAAATAGTTAAGTTTCTCTGCCGTCCTACTTAAAACCTAATAAACAATGCAATCCGAGGGGTCGGTCATTCATGAAATCCCGAACACTACCCGCGAAATCCAACTTAAGAAATCTGAAATCAATGCTGATTTCGAAATTCAACTTAAGAAATCCGAAATCAATGCTGATTTCAAAATCCCAAAAAAAATCCGAAATCAGTAACGAAATTACAAAATCAACAAAGAAATCATAAAATCAGTAAAGAAATCACAAAATCAGAAAAGAAATCACAAAATCAACAAAGAAATCATAAAATCAAAAGTGAAAATCAGTAAAGAAATCGCGAAATCCAAAATCAAAAGAAATCACAAAATCCGACGAAATCACGGGCAAAAATCTCAAAATCCAACGAAATCAAGGAAAATATCGCAAAATCCGACGGAATCACTGGAGAAATCTCCAAATTTGACGAAGTCCGTTGGATTTTATCGAATTTTAAAATCCAACAAAAGCCGACGAAATCAGGTGAATCCAACGAAATCAAACGAAATTGAAGAAATCAAATTGGATTTCGAAATCGATTTCGAAATCCCGTACACTTTTTCAAAAACGTCTGACGTCAACGTGTATCGATATTTTTCTTAATATCTAATTAGCTTTGTTAAATCTACATTGTTCATGCGAAACACAAAATCTTTATATTGTTGCAGCCCTTATTATTATTGTACACGTTGCTATTGTACGCAGCCAACTTGTTATTGTAGGCCTACCGTATACTGAACTCGGGATTTTAACCCTTTACCTATGGAAAGTTTTATGGAACGTTTTGGGAAACGTCGGTCGCCTCTCGCTCTTGCGAATCTGGGGGATCGAACCCAGAAGGGGGGCGAGAGGAAGACCGAGGGAAGGGAACACTAGGTATTTTTTGGGGAGAGCTGTTTTTGCAATCGTGAAGTGCGCGTGGATTTTTGAGGAAATAAAGGATAACATTTTATATATAAAGAGTCGGTTATTTCTTAAAACTAAGCCTAACTATACTTAAGAGTGCGACATTTCTTGGTGTCAGAAGTGGGATAATATCACAGATGCCCTGTTACGTCTGCTAGTTACCCACAAAATCAACGCGAAATAAAAGAAAACTACGTTATGGCGTGCCACGCAAATCCAAGTTTGCAAATTAGCTACTTCTCGGGAGACCACGGAGAATCAGCTGAAGAATGGCTGGTACAGTACGAGAGATTAGCGGCCCAGCTAAAATGGACTGCAGCGATAAAACTGAGCGCCGCTCCGGGATATTTGGTCCCCAACAGCACGGCTTATAATTGGCACAGAGTGAAAGGTGAGGCAAGCGCTGATTTTGATACCTGGAAAGGTGCTTTCTTGGCCGCTTTTCCGGATCGTTTTTCCAAGGATGAATGGAAATTACAAATGAGGGCTCGTACGCAATTCCCTAATGAAAGCCTAGAGTCTTATGTTTTTACAAAACTCGATCTATGCAAGAGATGTGGTCTAGATCCGGATGACGACGAAACGAAACAACATTTATTAGCTGGTATGGCTAACAGAAATCACGCGGCTGTTATCAGCTCGAAGGAACCAAAGACGTCAGATGAAATATTGAAAGAAGCGAAAACACTAGCAAAGTCTGACCACTTTCATCAAGTTGGAAGCCTACCCCCGTCGGTGCCGGTCCCTTTTGCTTCGCTACCCGGTCAGGCGTCGGTCTCATATGCTCCTCACGCTTCCGCTCCATACGGCTTTTATCCCGTCCCGGGTCCATACCCAGGTGCCCACGTTCAATCGTATAACCCGATGGCACCCATCGCTTATTCACAAAGATTTCCGGAAACGAACTCCCAGAGTAGTGCCAGCACCAAGGATACGCGTGAGAACGACCTGAAGTATCAAGCTTTATCGGACAAAATATCCAAGCTTGAAATAGTTTTAGAGAGAATGGAAGAGCGACAACAAAGACCCGAGCCACGCTATCAGAGGGGAGGATATCACAACTCGAGAAACTATTGGCAGAATTTTTTCCCTCGTGGTTACGGCTGTTATAATTGCGGGAAATACGGTCATCTAGCGCGAGATTGCACGGCTTCACGTGACGATAACAACGCGTCGAGAGGTCCCAACGACGGCCCTACTTCCAGGTCGGGAAACGGGAGGTCAGCTCCATAACGGAGGGGTCCGAGCTGTCTAATATCCACCACAATCCCTCCCACAATATTGGACCACACGCGGTAGTTCCGATCGTGAACGCGTTAGTTACTGATATCGGTATAACTAGTGCCTTGCTAGACACAGGTGCTCGCAAGTCGGTTATTGACGCGGATCTAGTGACGAATCATAGGCTACTAGAGAAGATGAGGCCATGGGAAGGCCCACCAGTTATCGGCTTTGACAAACGAATCGCGACACCCAAAGGTGTTCTAGACTTGACCGTGTCAGTTGACGGTTTTGATGATGTTTTAGTAGAGTGTTTCGTGGTATCAAATTCTATCCTACCGATGGTTTTGGGGGTTGATTACTTTTCTGCTCTAAACGCGGGGATAGTTTTCGACGAAAACCGTTTTCACCTAATATCCATGGATCCACAAAGAGGACTGCGATACCTACACCCGGAAGCAACAATCATAGCACCCAATCAGATATCTACGGACAACGTTGAAATTGAAGGCAGAGGACTTTCAGCGGAGACATTATCCCCACAAGAAGCGAGTGTTACGGTTGAAAATCTTGAGGTAAAAGAACAATTATTTAACGTAGTGACTACAGAATCCCAAACCATTCCGTCAAGGTCTGGCATTTTCGTGAATGCATGTATACAATATGGTAACTCTAAACTTTTAAATCGGGATGTGTTAATACACGTTCATAATTGTAGCGATCCGCGTAAAATGTTTAACGTTCCCACTAGTATTGTTAACGTAAAGTCAGATTTAACCCAGGTATTTGTTGTAAACCCTCAGGACGAGGAGATTTCTTTTAAAAAGGGAGAAAAAATTAGTAATGCTAGCGAATTAGTGGAAGAATATATTAAGGAGGACGAGCCTTTTAATTTCTGTACCATTCAGCTGGAGGGAAGACGAACAGAAATCAAAGGAGAAAGGCCCAGTGGTTGTTTAGATACTTTGGCTGAGATGAATGACATTGAGTTAGGCGTGAATTTATCTGAAGATCAGAGACAGAAGGTTCGTTCTCTTTTCAGTCAATATAGGAAATGTTTTGCATTTAATAGTAGAGAGTTAGGAAAAACAGATATAGCAGAACACACTATAGATACAGGGGACCACCCTCCTATAAAACAATACCCACGTAGGATTTCGCCAACTGAGAAACAAATAATTTCCGATCAGATTGAAGAGATGCTCGATGCAGGGATAATTAGAGAGTCACTTAGCCCTTGGTCAAGCCCTGTAGTTTTAGTAAAGAAAAAGAACAATACGTGGCGATTTTGCGTAGACTATAGACTTTTGAATAACGTAACCAAAAAGGACGTTTACCCCCTACCTCGTATTGACGACACATTGGACCAATTAAGCGGAAGCAAGTATTTCAGCTCGTTAGATTTACGTAGTGGCTACTGGGAAATGGGCGTGTCTGAGAGAGACATAGAAAAAACAGCCTTTGTGACTCATCAAGGCTTATATGAATTTACGAGATTACCCTTTGGATTATGTAATGCTCCCGCCAGTTTTCAAAGGCTCATGGACCGTGTCCTAGGTCGTTTAAAATGGACGATGTCTCTAGTATACCTAGATGACATTATCGTCTTTTCAAAAACGTTCTTGGATCACTTGGACCACCTTACCCAAGTTCTTACCGCTATTGAAGAGGCGGGACTGACATTACAGCCGTCAAAATGCGTTTTCGCATCACAAAAGATCAATTATCTAGGACACGTCCTTAGCGCTGAGGGTGTCAGGCCAAACGAAGATAATCTCCGAGCAGTGCGTGATTTTCCAACACCAAAAACCATACGTGAAGTTCGCGGGTTTTTAGGGCTTACGTCCTACTACCGTAAATTCATTCGTAACTATGGAGAACGCTCTCACACACTAACAAACCTTTTAAAGAAAGACAGCCCATGGTGTTGGGGGGTGGCCCAACAACTAGCGTTCGATGATCTGAAGAATGCGCTCCAACACGCACCCATATTGGGCCACTTCTCCGAAAACGACAAAACTGCTTTGCACACAGACGCTTCGGGACATGGGCTGGGAGGTGTTCTTGTACAGTATGACCAAGAGGGACAAGAGAGAGTTATTGCTTATTTTAGCAAACGGTTGAGTGAGGCAGAGGAGAAATTGCATTCAAGCGAATTGGAGGTGATGGCTGTCGTCTTTGCGATCGACTACTTCCGACCCTATCTTCACGGCAGGCCGTTCGAAGTCGTAACTGATAATAGTGCTCTACTATGGCTACAAAAGAAGAAAAACAACAGCGCCAAGTTCGCTCGTTGGGCGATCTGTTTGGAAGAATACCTATACACGCCTGTCCATAGGAGCGGAAAAAAACACTTAAACGCCGACGCTTTGTCAAGAGCACCAGTCCTCCCTCACGATCCCAATAATACCGCCGATGAAATAAAAACTTGCGTCATAAGTTTTGAAGCCATTCCCGTAGAAGACCTCGCGTTAGCGCAACAAAGCCTGCCCAAGCTGAAAAGTTTGATGATAAAGTTACAGCGACTAGAAGAGACAAGTGATGAAGAGGCGCGACTAGGAGAATATACTTTAAAGAATGGAGTACTTTTCCGGGACAATCCTCATGACAATGGTAGAAAAAAACTATTAGTTGTTCCACCCTCATTGCGACGGACTATTCTTGGACTAGCACATGATTCAGAGACAGGTGGCTACATGGGATTCGATAAGACATTGGCCAAGATTCAAGAAAGATACTGGTGGCCCAAACTGAGGAAAATGGTGCGGCGTTATGTGGAGTCATGCGGTCCTTGTCAATTTCGGAAAATACCGCCGGGACCTTCAGACGCTTTACTCCACCCGATTCCGCCACCGACCGAGCCTTTCGAAGTGGTCGGAATTGACCACTGTGGCCCTTTTTTAAAGTCAGATAGTGGAAACAAGCACATCCTTATCGCCGTCGATTATCTCACAAAGTGGGTTGAAGCACGTGCAGTCCCGAGCACCGAATCATTGCACGTCACAGATTTCGTTCGCAATCAAATAGTCCTTCGTCATGGAAGTCCTCGGCTTCTCATAAGTGACCGAGGAAGCGCCTTTGTATCAAGAGAAACAGAAAAGGAACTAGAAAAATGGGGAATTAAGCCTGCCGCAACTTCAAGCTATCGGCCTCAAACAAATGGATTGGTCGAACGGGCCAACCAAACCATGGCGAAGATAATTTATAATTACGTCAACCCGGAACATACAGACTGGGATGAACACCTACAGTCTGCTGTATTCGCTATTAACTCTTCAGTTCAAGCAACGACGAAAAGAAGTCCATTCGAACTTCTCTATGGTAGAATCCCAGTTCTTATGGGCGAAGGAAACGTCATTCATCCATTGGGAGACCCTGTGGACGAAGACGAGCGAATTCGGCGGGTTCAGAAAGAAAGAGAATTGGCGGGCGACAGAATTAAGACGAGTCAAGTGAAACAAAAGCAACGTTATGACAAAGGAAGGCGCGCTGCACCCTCTTACGAACCCGGAGACTTGGTGCTGATAAGAAACTTCGCAAAAAAGAAGGGTAGAACAACCAAGCTACTCCCACGGTACCGCGGTCCTTATCAGGTCGTCAGGAGAACTGGACCAGTCAGTTATAAAGTTGAGGACCCGCCATACATGCGTACGAAGAAGCGCCACCATATATTTACTGTACATGTGGACCACGTGAAGCCATACCGAAGTCGCGATCTCGAGGACTGCGAAGATTTAGAGGACTCCGAGTGGTCCGACATAGATGATGACAGTACAAGTAGTTCCGATGACACTATAATTTACGACCCAGAGTCCCCTAATGGCGAGCTTACAGATAAAACACGAGTTGAAGAACAACCCCTCCCTATTGAGAATAGGCCGCGCCGCATTCGTTACCCGGTAGTCCGTTATGGTAACCCTGTATTATTTTGTGCCTTTATAGCACTATGTGTGTTCTGTTTTCAGTACGTATGATTAATGCAAGTGCTACGTTATTGTTCATTTTAGTTTTTTTTTCAATGTTTGTTTTGATTTATTAATGGATTGTTTTTATTGTTTAATGTTAACCTTTGTTCCTAACTGATTATTTTGATTGTTCTTCGTTTATTGGTATTTAATCCTTTTGATAAGATTTGTTTTCGAATGAGGTCATTCGTATTTGCAGGATGGCCGAGTTTGTTGCAGCCCTTATTATTATTGTACACGTTGCTATTGTACGCAGCCAACTTGTTATTGTAGGCCTACCGTATACTGAACTCGGGATTTTAACCCTTTACCTATGGAAAGTTTTATGGAACGTTTTGGGAAACGTCGGTCGCCTCTCGCTCTTGCGAATCTGGGGAATCAAACCCAGAAGGGGGGGGCGAGAGGAAGACCGAGGGAAGGGAACACTAGGTATTTTTTGGGGAGAGCTGTTTTTGCAATCGTGAAGTGCGCGTGGATTTTTGAGGAAATAAAGGATAACATTTTATATATAAAGAGTCGGTTATTTCTTAAAACTAAGCCTAACTATACTTAAGAGTGCGACAATATTCTCTTTTCAATTATAACCCCCTCCCCTACCTTTTAAAAATGTTTATGTTAGTTCCATATGTTAGTAAAATTTGTGTCTACTACTATGTTTTAAAACCGTTTCCTTTCCATTTATAATGATTTCTCGAGTATCCTCGTAAAGCCAAATCATAATTCCTTCATATATCACCTGTTTCAAAAGATGTCAAAACAATTTTTCACGCGCGACATTCTTATATCTGCTAGTTTTTATCCCCGAATGGTGATTGATCACTTGTCATCGTATTCATCCCACAAGGATACAAAATTATAAAGTTCTCCTTCAAGTCGTCGCGGACGTTCTCAATCGCTGTTGTGAAATGTTGCACAAAACGTTTCGACAATTCCTATCCTTTCATATAGATGTCTGTGTAATTATTTACACACCTTCTGTACCCTGAGGGAAAGGTAGCCGATAGCTCATTAAATATCCCGAGTTCATATTATAAATAATTATAAAAAGTATTAAAATATTACAGGGAATATTTTTGGGGAAATTACATATCTTTCTTACTATGAGAAAATACTAAAGTCCTCTTTTTCAAGTCCACCTTTTCCGAAATTGTAAACGAACACAAAATTAATTACATATAGTGGAAGACTTGAACACACGCAGAACGACACGTTTTTCTTAAACGAAATGTCTACATGGAGTTCCATGCTTCTTGATGCTTAAATATAATTTTCTGCATCTTCCATTTTTGTAACGGTGACATAAGTGAAACAAACGCTACGTTTTCCACTCAAAGTAAGGGATCTAGAAGTAACGAATAATCTACGAAGTATTGTAGAGTCTAATACCCTTCAATATACCAGAAATCTGTCTCTTGATACACTTTCAAGATATAAAAGCTGCCTGTCAAACCCAACGTTAACTTTGATCCAATTCGCCTTCTTAATCGAAAACATGTGACACTACCTTTTACGTATTAATCAAAACGCGTCTTGGATATAACCAAGACCTAAAAAGTATCGATAAGAACAAGGTTAATCACTTGACTGAATGCACAGATATTGAAACGTTTTTTTAATTAAAACTTACATGCTTAAGAAAGTAATATTCCATCACCCTATTCCATTGAATAAACTTATTTTACTGGTAGTCAATTTTTTCCCTCTCAATAATTTGAAAAATTTACTTATCTCGGGTTTTCGAGCACAATTCCATTCCCCGAAAACATTTTATAACTACATTTATTATCACTTTTAAGAGAGTACGTGTATGACATTGTGTCGTTAATAGGTTGCTAACATATCCCCGTTCATGCCCTGTACGCTCAATAGTGAAACCTTTTGTTTTAGTGCAAATTTCAACAATGGCAGGACATTCAATAGGGACGTTATGATTTTTACTCTTGGTTAAACTGAATTATGTAATAGACCACTTCGACATATCTTAGAGGGAAAGACACGGGGGTAAAACTTTGCCTTCCATCTCGCTTGATGGAAAGATCATAAATAGAGCAGAGACGGCGAGAGGTCAACCCCCTTGTATGTCCCGATACTGATTGACATCTCTTTTTTTATGTAGAAAGGGTCTATAGCAGCGAAACGACAGACAATGGTCACACGGTTCTATGTCATGGCGTTTGTATGGTTCGCAAGCAGTAGGGGAGTTCATGATATTCGTAATTTTTTGATTTTCTTTGTTGTAATTGTTAACTTAAGCGCAGTCGTAGCCTGAAAATTCTGACTTGGTTATTTTGCAATATAGCCTGCGTTCACCGAGTCGCGTGATCTAGGACGCTGTGGCTCGACTCTGCTACATAGTCTGTATATCTTCAGGAACAAGGATAATGGATTAACGGTTTTTAAAGAAATATGGGATTTTTAAACTTGTCGCTGCGAATGTAAATGTAGTATTTCTAGTAGCCCCAGAGACTTCTGGTAGCACTCCGTATGCATTTGGTAGAATAGTTTTATAGAAATTGAAATGGTAGAAGATATTTATAAAATAAGATTTGTTCGAATAATTAAACTTCAACTTGGTCGAATTATTTCGTAGTTGTCCTATTTCAAGGCGAGGAATGCTCTCAAAAACAATTACTATTTGCTGACGAATACCTTAAAAAGTACTATTCACACAGAATTCTCGAGCAGCTTAACGCGTAATTGAGTGACGAGGGCACGAGGCATGAGAATGGCACAAGGTGTACTTCTAGCAAGGGGGATGTATACAACTATACATCCTACTTGTTCGTATCGGGCGCAGCAGAGACTAAAGCAGACTACCCTAAACTCGTTTTGTCATTGTTACGTGTAGTTATATGGTATTTTTCCACACGAAAACTCTTAAAAGTGATAATAAATGTAGTTATAAAATGTTTTCGGGGAATGGAATTGTGCTCGAAAACCCGAGATAAGTAAATTTTTCAAATTATTGGGAGGGAAAAAATTGACTACCAGTAAAATAAGTTTATTCAATGGAATAGGGTGATGGAATATTACTTTCTTAAGCATGTAAGTTTTAATTAAAAAAACGTTTCAATATCTGTGCATTCAGTCAAGTGATTAACCTTGTTCTTATCGATACTTTTTAGGTCTTGGTTATATCCAAGACGCGTTTTGATTAATATCTGTTACTTCGGTCTTAATTTTTATTAATTTTGCGTACATGCGGTGGTGATTAATTTATTTCAGTGCTCATTCCCGCATGCTGCAGAAAAGGAAATAGTGTGTCATTCAATAGACTGCGAGTTTGTAGCTAAGGGGACGTCACATCAATATTTTTAGTCTTAATTTGAGCTGATGATGTAAGATATACGAGGGTGTGATGTCATGACATAGATTTTAGTTCGACTACTTCTGATGAACCCAGACCAGAATATACCAGTTGCTTTCACGCTAATTTTGAACCCCATTTCCAATGTCATTGTGTCAACAAGATCTTATTCAGAACAGATATTTCTCTTAACCTTTACACGAGATTCAACATATAGATTACCATCTTTTGTGGTTAACTTTAACCTAATTTAAGAAACTAAAATAGTATTTTTTTTTGTTAAAAATGACATTAAATAAGACAACTAGCAATAATTTGGCAATATTTTGGGGGTTTGAAAAGAAACGCAATTTTGTAGTATTTTGGAAAGGATGGCAATTTCATAATAATTTTATATTCAATAACAGGAATACATTTAGCCATTCAGTTTTAATGCAAAGGGCCCCTCCTTTGGCGTGTCTTAAAAAGAATTTCTCTTCCGTATAGTGTGGTAGTTTGGCATATTTTATTTTTAGCTCTGTTCTTAAGTACAATCTTAATTGGATTTAGCCATTGGGATAGATGATTCATGATTAGCCAGCGTACTAGGGGAGTCTGGCAATGGAACTGTGCTTAGATTTATCATTGAATATAGGAAACAACAGGATCAACAAATTATTTACTAGTATTTATGAAACTAATGGCAACTATTTTACCTTTGATAAATAAACTCAAATGAGAGTTACAGTAGTTTATTGATGACAAAAGTTAGGGTTAATAATATTATTTATTTTATATAATAGTTAAAATATAAATTGTAATTTTTAAAAGTTATGGCTGTTCAATAATTACTTTCAAATCATTAAAACAACAAATTGCTTTAAGAATATTTTGGTTAAACTTTATTTTCAAAGTTTAAACACGCATGATTATTTTATTGGAATGTGCTAAAGATTTATTTTAAAAACACATTTGGTTTGATAATTGCTACGTTTAAATATAGCACACAATTTTTAATTAAATTTCCCTGGTTGTTATTTATTTATGGTATTCATTATAATTATTTTCCAGTAAATAAAAAGTTTCTTTGTCACGTTCAAAGCTAATAGTTGCGTATTTTTTAAAGGGTTTCATTCATAACTTTACAAGGAAAATTATTTTTGACACCAGAAAGGCTTTTGAGAATAATTAGTGATTGCGTCCTGGCTGGCAAAAAATAGACCTTAACAGGGAAAAGCTATGAATAAGTATAATTAATTTTAACTGAATCTAAAATGTAAGTTTCACTATGAATACATGAGAGGGATTAAAAAAATGTTCAAAGACAGTCATACGTGAAGGTTGGACTTGAAAAGTGTGAAAAGTTCAACATTAACGTTTGAACACCAATAATCATTTTGTTAATCTCTCAAGTGAATAATTCAATGATGAAAAAAATATTTATACACATTTAATCCCAGGACTGTAAAATGGAGAATATGTAATTGCCAGAAAAATAGTAAGCATGGATTTTAATGTTAAATTTTTTTAGGTATAAAAAAGGGAAGGGGGAGTTTGTTAAAATACTGCTAATATACTTAAAGATGCTTTTTAAAAAGGGTAGTGATTTGTTGGTGTAGAATCTGCAGTTTAGCTCAGAGAGTTAATGAAGCGCCTTGTATTTCGTTAGTGATATCTACAATTCAGTTGAATTATTTTTTTTCTACATTTAATACTATTGAACTAAGATGGCGTTAGTGGTTAATGTCATTAATTGGTAGCTTTTTTTTACTGGTTCCATCGCGCTTGGTTTTGTTTTATTGATGTGGAGTCAGCAGTTTATTTCAGAGTTAATGAGGAGTCGTGTGTTTCACTATTGAACTCAGATGGCGTTAGTGGTTAATGTAATTGGTAGCTTTTTTACTGGCTCCATCGCGCGTGATTTTGTTTTGTTAATGTAGAATCTGCAATTTAGTTCAGAGAGTTAATGATGTGCCTTGTGTTTGGTAGCGACATCTCCAGTTCATTTTATTTTTTTATGGATATTTATTACTTTTAAACTCAGATAGCATTAGTGCTTAACGTCATTAATTGGCAAACGTCCGTAAAATAACGTTCATAACGATGGTATATTACCTTTAAGCGTTTTGATGGAAATTGATTTTGAAGTCCAAGGTGATTATGCGGGTTATCACAGTTGGTTTTTTTAGAGTAACAAGTGAATTACTTGAGGTTTAATCGGGTGGTGAAGGAGGGGGGATTTGGGGTATTTCACCACCCGCGGACACGGGGTAGTCAGTTCCTGTAGGGTAGGCATGCTGACAAGTCCCTTATTCCCTCAAAACTTTGTCGCCCAGAAGCTTGGCTTACAGGAGTGCGCCCAAACTCCCAACATAGTAAAGTACATAATTTTAGTAACAAACCATTGCTGTTCTAAATTTTAATAACGTTGAAGCAACTTTTGTTCAAAAAAGTTTTTTTAGCGAATTCATAGCTGTTATGAACTTCTATTGTGTTGATGAACTTGAAGGCAAGGCTTGCCAAGCCGTTACATAATTATGCAAGGAAACCAAATAATTGACACGTATTATTTGGCCTTGGTACAGCTTGACGTTCTATAGACACACACTCAAGCAATACGAAGGTTATTTCTTTGAATATTTTTGCTGTTCTTAATCCAAAGTCGCTCTCATTCTTTGAACACGCCAGTCTAAAGTGTCTGTTATTTCGGCATAGAAGTTGAATATTTATATTTGTTGATCTGTCTATCGAAGTCTTGTTGTGTTGTTTTTTATAATGATGATGATCATATTTTTTAGCTGTGTAGTTTTAACCTTTTATAATGGCTATGATGAATTATCTTTCTGTTGAAGCTTAGCAGCTGGCACGTGTTGATACAATACGCTCGTAGTTGTACGAAAATAGTCTTTAAATTGCATGTTTCAAAGTTGAAAATATGCACTGCTTGTAGCATTTATGTCGAAATAATTTTGTTCTTCGTTATATTAGTTATGTAAAGGGGCGGGGGTTGAAAGAAAACTTCACAATTTACTGGCAATTATTTGTTCATTTAAATATAAGATTTTGAGGGTCTATTTTTAAAATTTTGTAACGCAACTCTTAGCTTTAAGATTGGAAACAGTGCTGCTAGGACATGAGAATTATTGTTTTGCGCGTGGGTTACCAAAGGGACAATGAAAAGGTTATTAAATTTTGAAGAAAAAAAAGGTATTCCAGAAAGCTTTGCACATTCTACCCCTGTTGGTTTTACTCAATGCCACCCGTCACTCAGACTATTCCAGCTGGTGAGAAACACATAGAGAATATGCAAAACTTCCTGGAATATTAATTGTAAAAAAAATGGTTTAGTTAATTATTTACAAGGGTAAATATATTGGTAAACGCAATTGGGGAAATAATTCTCAAACTTTATAAAAACAAATTCTCCAACAATAGTAGGATATTAGTTAGTGGGACAAATTAATAAGTTCATATGGCTATTAAATAGTTTAAAAATGACTTTTTACCTCTCCGTGTGACGTAGTCCAGGAGAGGTTCTGTAACGGCCGTGTCTGTCTGTGTGTGTGTGTGTGTGTGTGTGTGTGTGTCTGTCTGTGTGTCTGTCTGTCCGTTGTTACACCCACGTGACCGCGTTCGCAGTTTGCGTATCGGAGCAAACGTGTTCCCAATTTCCGGACCGCATTGACAGTTCACAGAAATTTGGAAAATTGTATTTCTCTCCTTTGGCTAGTCTATACTTGAGTTCTCACAATACCATGTTTGGTCTTCGTCCATCCCATATGAACACCGGTCTGGTACTTTTCTGGCTTCCACCACCACCATCTTCTATTCTTTGTCAATCCCACATTGACACCAGTCTACACTTACACTGGCTTCTAACACCACCATCCACTGGTCTTCCGTCTATTCCACATAGACACCAATCTATATCATTGGCTTCTACTCCATTATCATCGTTTGGTTTTAGGATATACGCGGCGATCAGCTAGGGTTACGAGAAACGTCTAGCCTCCCTAAGGTGGGATCTCCACCAAAGGTTTTCGCAATTGCGCTTTTTCCTTACTATTATAATGGAATCGAATCGTATATATACCCCAAATTTGAAAAAAGCGGGCAAGAGGGGTACCCTTCACTTTAAACGTCAATATTAGCAAAGTTTGAGATGATAATAGGTATAACTTTATTTTAAACGATTTAACTATTATTAATGTTAATTATTGAAGATTAAAATAATTAAAAATAATTATATTTATTTAAATATTAAAGATAAATCTCTCGTGCAAAGAGAGAGATTATCATTGCCTCCTATATCTACCAAGGCCCGTGCATGCGATATATTTCCTTCATTGCCTCCTATATCTATCAAGGCCTGTGCATTGTGATATATTTCATTCATTGCCTCCTATATCTATTAAGGCCCGTGCATTGCGATATATTTTTCAAAACAACAACAAAAATGGGAAGCTCCTCTCAGAAACATAATAATTTCTTTTCTCTGTATATGAAATGAAAATATGGATAATATTGCTCTCCTTCTTTAATGGTATGAATCCTTGCCTGTCTATTAATATTTTACGTAAGAGAAATACGTATTTAGCGAAGCCTAGAGAGGATAAACATAAGCGAGATTGTTTCGGAAAAAAAATACTGCTTCCACTAATGGGTTTATACTCCTTGTTACTGTTGTATAGAGTAATCTTGATAAAAGCTTAAAAAATTACGAGAGGACAGATCTTTTTTATCCTTTTGTTTTATTCTTAATAAGAATATAAAACATTTATTTTGTATCAAAAAATATTTTTTGGTGCTGAGATTGCTTTAGAAAAATCCAAACGGTTAGGCATTGGTAAAAAAGACATGTGTAAGCTATTTGCAGAGATGATAATTGTTTTACATGTTTTAAATAAAACTGAAGCTTCCATTATTGTGTTTATGCTCCTTGTTTGTTTCTCTGAAAACCATCTAGGTGTAGATAACAGTTAGACCAAAAATTTCAAAAAAACCTAGTTGAAAATAGACCTTTTAAATTTGCGGGAGCCATTCTTGAGAATTTTTCTTTGCTTGTAGGTTGTCAATTTATCTACCAGTAAATATTTGTGTTTGGAAGTTGGATATTAAGTCAAATTAAGTGGTTGTAAAGAGCCAGCAGGTTTTTGCCGCTCCTTTTTGTGAGTATTCGATTTTTGTATGTAAAATGGAGGAAGATAATGTTGAGAGTAAGGATGAAATGCGGAAGCGCAAAGCGCGGGAAAGGATGAGGGCAAAAAGGTCGACGTTTTCATTGGATACTTAAGTTTATATAATCTTCTCGACACGGAGAGGTAATATTTTGGTTTTCCCGACTTGTTGTAAGTGGTATTAGATTGGGTCCGGTACACATTATTGATAAGTTATACAAAGGAAAGGTTATATTAATAAATAATATTGAAACACAAAATCTTCGCTACAGGGGGTTGAAATTAAAACAGTATAATATTAGATTAAATTAATTTAGTTAATAAAATCTCGTGGATTTTTTTGGAACGGTTTGAAATTGTTAATGCAAAAAAATTTATAAGCGTCTTAATGTAAAAAAAATATAGCGCGCTTAAAAGAGAAAATATGGTAGTTGCGAAACTGATATTTAGAGAACTCTTCGAATATATTAATTTTAATCAGTATTTATTTAATATTTGGTTACGAGTGTCTAAATCTCAGTTCCAAAAATCTGTTCCATGTTAACTAATAATATGAGTTTGTCTCAATAGTTTCACCAGCTTATTAAAGAATTATATTTAATCACATAGCATTACCAACAGGGGCTACGTTTTTAACTTGTTTTTACATAAAATACCATTGGGGCAAAACTAATACAGAGTATTAAAAACCCTTCACTAGAAAATTTAAAAATTAATGCAAGAATCATCGCCTTTTTTCATAACAATAGCATGGCCCTACAATCCTCCCTCCTCTCCCATTCACGGTTATTATAGTCTGGGCAACATCAAAATTAATCTCTAACCATTGTAAACCTTAAACATGCTCGAGGGCCAACAATCTTACCCAAGCATAAATTACTTAAAAGGGAATATGAAACTATTAGTATATCTTCGACAGATATGATGCTCCTCTCTGGTACGATTATTGAAATTTTAGGCTTTACTCGGGGTAAATTTAATATGGACTTCAGGCACGTTAGTTCCCCTTTAAAGTGTTTAGACTCTTTCCAAGAGCAAAACAGTGACGTCAGTCAAGCTACTGACGAATCTCTCCTTTTTTCTGATCATTGCATCGCTGACCTCGTACCAGCCGTTGTCTTTTCTCACAAAGTTCACATAATGTCCCTCGGCCAACGATTGACCTTTATGAATAATCACCCCTTTAGTTTTAAAGAGAATCTTGCTCAAAGTGACATTTTGATTTTCAAAATTTGATATTTTAGTCGAAATCTTAATTGGTCGACCATCTCTGTAATCGCCCCGTAGAAGGCACAGAAAAACGTACTTTCCGCTGGATATCAATACATCACGCTCTTGTATTGTTGGATTATTACAATAAACGCACCGCATCTCTGTTAATCTCATCCTTTTTCTAGAGATTTCCAATCAATTTTATCTCGGTTTTCTAGTGGAAGATTGAAAATGTTGCTTTCAACAATATTTTCCGAATTTTGTTCAACTTGACATTTGGGGCATTTGGTAACATTTCGCGACTTTGACCAAAAAAGTTCTTTTAGAACCTTAGAGCAATCGGCTTCCATTGCTTGGCTTAGTGTCGTCAAGAGGACCATCAAAAATTCACTGGCGTCTTGTTGATCGTTTTGCGTAAAATGATTTCCAACAGCCATTCTCAGTTCCAACCCTTTACGACTGAAACTTCCTTGAGAACTCTCGATGTCGTTTATCGTGTTATGAAGGCACCGTAAAACTGGTTTTTCAACGAACGATCCATTGTAAGACTTAACCAATTCTCTTAATTCCGGCACTAATAAGAGCAGTTGAAAAACGCTATTAGAATAGCACGTTACTTGATCATCGTTAGCTAAACCTTTCAAGGGAAAACTATCCAAACTCTGTTGGGCTTTCCTTTTCTTCTTCGGTGTTTCTTCACATCTCTCTTCCTCGCCTTCTAAAAGGCTTTTAGATAGTGTAGGCGCACTTCTTTTCCCACCTCGCCTTTCTTTCGACTCCGTTATTTTCAAAACAGGCAGATCTGGCCTATATTTTTTGCGAAGCCTGTTATACTCCATTATGGCTCGTCCATCCGCCTTAATTTTAGTCGGATCGAACTGTAATAGATGAAATCCGGCTAAGGACGTCACTCTCGATAAAGCGACGTTCCAAATAAATTCGGACCCAAATCCATAATGGCGCATTTTAAACTCATTCCTTGGCTTTTGTGTATCGTGATAGCGTACGCCAGGATGACGGGAAACTGCGAGCGCTTAACGTAAATGTTTGTCATGAGCAAAAATTTGACGCAAATTTTCTCAACTAAAAAGTCAGTGTTAGCGTCGTCGTTATTCGGTTCGCGATCTACTCTGAGAAAAATGCCAACAACGTTTCCTTGTTCGTCCTTCTTGAATCCAGTTACGAAACCCATCGTACCATTTACAACGCCTTTTTCAAAACTAATATTCCTTCTGACCATTATACGGCAGCCAACGCAAAGAATTAACTCGCTCTCCAAACCGCCAGTTTTGCACGGTTCGTTTTGTAGGCTTTGCAGTCTCCTGAGAATGTTTTTATTCATTTTTTTGCCGTAGTCAGCGAGTCTATCCTGGCAAGGAATGACTTCAACTTTCTCGCCGTTTTTTCGCAGCATTTCACAGTTGAATTTTTCGCACATCGCTAATTTTGGCATCAAACAAATTGGGTGAAACCCTTCATTGGACAGCTTAATGAAAAGATCCATAGCCACCTCGATGTGTGGTCCGTCAGCAACCAATCTACTTTTTAAGGTTGCAACATCAGCTTCGGAAATATTTCCAATTCTAACTCTGCTTAAAATGTCGCCGTAACTTTGGTCGTTGGCTTGTCTAACATTTTGCGTTAGTTCATCGTATTTAAAAAACTTCCAAAGATCACTTCCTCCGATGCAATTGAATCTAAGTCTGGCTTCTTCGGAAGTGATTTTGATAAACGCGGGATTCCCTTGAACCGGAGGCAATTGGAAAAAGTCTCCCAAAACAAGGATAGAGACCACTCCACCAAATGGTTGGTTCATTTCCCAAAATTCGTTCAGTCTCAAGTGAACGTGAGTCAGTAAAACCGATGAGACCATAGAAATTTCATCAATAATTAACAGTTTTAAGTTTCCCAAAGTTTCTTTCATAATGCTCATATTGTCTGAACTCAGGGAATGGTATTCGGCGATACGCCCATGATCTACCGGTAGCATTAGTAATCTGTGTAACGTTACGCCATTAACATTCAGAACTGCCAAACCCGTTGGCGCGGCAATGGCTACGCTAGCAGGATTTTGAAAGCGACGCCTTACGGCATTGGCGAGAGTGTCTATGAGAAACGATTTCCCAGTGCCACCAGGTCCTGACACAAAAAGGCACTTGTTTCCAGATTTTTCTCCCTTTTGGGAGAAGTGATCCATGATGTCATCATAAATTCTCTTTTGATCCGAGTTTAGTGACGCCACATTGTCAACATCAGCCTCGAAATTCATTTCCATGGCAGCTTCCACATCAGCCATTGCATGCTCGGTTTCGATAACAATTTCTTTCCCTTGCAGAGCATTTTCATCGTCGTCGCTTTCCACATCCGAAATGATGGTTTCTGACTCTTTCGCCTTTTTAGAAGCCTTCCGTTTCTTTTCAACTTCTTTGGAAACAGAGAGCTTCGCGTGATATTCTCTCATTTCTTTTAACACTGAAATAGAGTTTTCGAAAGCATCGGCGTAGGTTTCAAACTCGCCCAATAACTCAGTTTCGTCACGCCACGGTTTGAACAGGATCAGTAGGGCGTGACAGTACTTTTCTTTCTCCTCTATCGGGTCGTGAATGTAGTGCTCTACTATGTAGGGCTTAATTCTCTTTCTCATGAAACCCAGATTGTTTTTCAACTGGATTACATTCGCATTTTTCTCGACACCCTCAGAGCGCATCGCATAATCGTAAAACTGACCAAATTCCCGCAAACTAAGATTTTCCAAGCTGTCAGGGCGATTCGGATATTTGTCGTCGACGAACCCTTTTTGGCAAGTGTCCGTGCTTTCGGGGTCAGTTTCCCTCAAACGCGCGAGTTCCTTGTAACCTTTCAAAACTCTCAATCGGTTTTCTTTTAAGTTAGTGTTAATAAATTTAGTGCTGTCGGACTTGTTGTAAAGGTCTTGGCCCAGCATCATATCGAGAGCTTCATAAATTCCTATTTGCTTGCACGTCAAAGATTTCAATCTATAGGCAAATAATTTTTTGGACAAACTTTCGTTGCCTAACTCGGCAAAGGTTTGGTCCATGTCAGCCAGGTCTCCCTTTGTCACGTAAGCCGTGACATAGTTTGCCACTATTTCCGATTTGTCTGCGACAAATTGCAAATCCATGTTGGCTTTGGAAGCCAAAAGTAGCGTGGGATTGTAATCATTGATTAAAACTTCGTGCTGTTTTCTCGGCAAGTCGTACAGTCGTTTCTGCACCTTTTTCATTTTACGGTGACGAGTAACTGATCTAACAGAATTCATAGTGGCAATGTTTGTTACGTTTCGAGGGAAACCGTAAAGACACACTTTCAATCCTTTTTTAGAATTTTTCACCTTCTTATAACAACTGGAGGTGCATTTGTGAGTTTGGAATTTTTTTACCAGCCGGTGTAGTTCCGGACTTACCGATGCTCTTGGCATCGAACACGTGACGTGTTTTTGCACGTAATCCAAAATAGTCTCGGTCGAAGAAGTTCCAATCTTTGGAGCGTCCTTGGCCCACAAAAGCATATGGTAGTGAGGTAAACCCCGAGATTGGTATTCAACCCTCCAAAAATGATGTTCTATCATGCCAAGAACTGGATTTTGCTTACACAAGACAAAGTTGTTTAACAGCGACCGCACTTTGTTGTGAAAGTGCAAATTGACGCTAAGTGGGTCTAAATTCAACAATTCAGCCACCGTCATCAACTCTACTCCTGCCGCAGGGTTGGCAAAAATCCGGATAATTTGAATAAAATCCAGACCAGTGGTTTTTATTGGATTAAACCGGATTTTATTGGATTTATCCGGATTTTTTAAAAAAATGAGTCATTTTAGGTTTTTTGGAGGCAAAGTACTTCTGTTTAGCTCTTATATAAGTTTTGGGGCACTCCCCGACCCGACCCCTAGCCTCGGTTCCAATATAAAATCGTTTAACTGCTAAAATGTTTTCCTGAAATCTATTTCTTTCCTAAGTGCACGAACCTAACACTAGAGCGGTTCCAGTGGATCCCTTACAAAGGGACTTTCCTTCTTAACTCCGATTTTGGCTTGGCAAAGGCTAGTGGGCGGGATTTATACATGCACGTATAAATCCCGCCCACAAATGCCTCTAGCTTTCCCAAGCCAAAACTGGAGTTCGTAAGGAAAGTCAACCTGTAGGGGATCCACTGGAACCACGCTATGCTTTAAGTTCGAGTGATACTGGTAAAATATTTTAAGCTGAAACTGGACAGTAACTGGTAACATAACTATTAGTTTTATCATTTATAATAAATAATCTTTAGTTATCGCTTCATATATTTTTGCCTTAATTGTTTCTGGTTGTATTTTAATTATTTTTATGGCACAAATTTGATTTTTCCCCATTCATAATTAAGCCGGATATTTTAGGTGGATCTTTTTAAGTGGATTAATCCGGATTAAACCAGGTGGATTAAACCGGACTGGATAGGTAGTTGCCAACCCTGACTCCTGGAACGTCTGAATTCACTTTTCTCAAGTGATCGTTCAGTTCCATATCATCGTACTCGGCCGGATTAAAAGTTAAAAGCCAGGTTGGAGGACCGAATTCCCGAATCATCGCTAGAACGTCCCTAAGAACTTTATACCAGTAGTCCTTCGTTCCTCGAATATGACCCAAGAAAGTAGCTAAATTACTCTCAAGTTCTTTATCGCCAGATTCAACTCGATTGAGCAAATTTTCAACACCAATTGGCATGGGTTTTTTAACACGAAGAACGTAGTTCAAACTGCTAGAAATCGCTTTCATTTCGCATTCTTGATAAGAATGGAACAAATAGGCGTAATCTCGTCTAAAAATTGGACTTTTGTTCAAAAGACGGGATAAACGATACTCGGTTTCCGTTATTTTCCCAAATGGCCTAATCATCGTGCTTGCCAAAGCGACCCCGAGGGAACAAATGAACGAAGCTCATGTATTCCAGTTTTTTGTCCCAAGTGCTAACCGGCTCGGCCTCGACGCGCTTCATTTGGTAAGCACCCAATAAATCCTTCGGTAGTTGGACGTTCACCGGATGAATAGAGTAATGATCGTACAGATCATTGGCTTCGCCTTCAGAAAGTTTTCGCAACAAAGCCTCGGGTTGCGTTATAATTGCGTAGTCATCTGCTGCATGGGTCAACTGATTTTCACCCTGATCGCTCATATTTGAAGCGTTTTGGTCAGCTGGCATGTCATGATTGCAATTCACTGGAAGCGCAGCGGAACCACGTGGCACCGCATCACAGCCATCGTTGATCAGCGCAAGTGGATCTGCTACGCTCAGTAATTCATCGGGAATCAATGAATTTTTCCCGCCATCGATATATTGCGTCCCACAAATATAATCCTCGTTCATTGCTGAAATATCAATATGTTTGTAAAAAGGATTAATTTTTTTCAGCACACTGAAAGCTTTCAACACTTTTTCGAGGCAAACAACCTGCTGCCAAACCTTTTTGTCCGCAGTGGGAACGCCGTTCACCAAGATATGCAGTTCGTGATTTTTGGGCAACGATTTGCGAATCATCTTCAAATTTTTTTCCACTGGAATTGGAAGATAAATTACTCTTCCCTTTAAAGCTTTAACCGTACCAAACTTCACGTTGGAACTGGTTTTAGTGCCTAACCGCACCACAGTGTGGAAGGGCTTCACAAGCTGAATTAAAACTTTCTCGAACATGTTTAAATTGGTGATATCTGGCGGAGGATTGTCAACCGCCAAGTTGTTCAGAAAACATCTAATGGGAACTTTACCCTTTCCCAAATCCGTAGCGCAGTAACGACATAGAAGCATATCCGCTTCTCTAGCGTCCGAATTATTCATTATCCAGCCAGCTCTTAAAATCAGATAGGCCTCGTTATCAAAAACAGCACTGTTTACTAGTTTTTCTACAGCTCTTAAATCAGTTTTTTTCAGTAATCTAAAACAGCAGTCGCAAGGCGTGTCGTGAAACTCGTTGGTGTTTAGCATTGCCCGAGCGAATTGATTCTCGTAAAGACTCAAGATTTCACTTTCATCGAGAGTCGGCCGAGGAGCGTTAACGCTTCCTGTGGGAGCATTATTTTGTTCGGTATTTAAATTTTTCCCACGTGTGGCTAGGATTTTTCTCGATTGCACCATGACATTCGTCAGAGAATCGTAATCACCACTTTCAATTTCAGTTGAAATTTTAGTTAACGCGTTGAGCAAGGCTTTGACTTGATACATCTTATTCATAATACTTCTAATTCCCGAATAATGTGGAGCCAATTCAGCGAAAGAACGCAAATTACTTTGGCACTCTTCGCTATCAGCGCAGTAAGAGGTGTGTCCTAGGAACGGAACTATTCTCACCACTACTTCGTCCCCATCTGGTGGTATAAACACGTTTGATTTTTTGCAAAATTCTTTTCTTAATTCGCAAAGGTCCAAATCAGACTCAAAAATTTTAGTCAAAGATTTTTCATTAGCATTGGCAACTGTGTTTATGAAAGCTAGTACTTTTGCAATGGCTCGAGTTCGAACATTACAAATGTCACTGCATTCCCAGTATACAGTTTTGTTTTGGGTTTCAATAAACCCCCCTTCATTGATCACAAAATTTGCTTTCGGATTCTTCTCTTCAGTTTCAACAATTTTGAAAAGATTCGTAACAATTCCCGACTCATTAATTTGTAAAACTCGTTCTACGTTACTAGTCTCGTTATTGTTTTTTATGTCAACGAAATTCCCCATTTCGTCAACAAACAATTCTTTGTTCGAATTGGTAGCACGGTCTCTCAGCACCTTCTGTACATGACCATCCGAATCCAATTGAAATATTTTTCTGTAACGCAACTCATCGTCATTTTTTATTATTTTACCATTATTCCCAATTGCATAATAGGTGATTTCGTGGAAATAGGCTTCTTTTAGGCTACTGTGAAGCCTTTTCCCACCTACAACTTCCGCCAAGTTGTCTTGATTAACACACCCAATTTCTTTGATTTTCTCGACAATATCTTTAAATTGAGTAACCATCCCTGATAGTTGGGCGTTGTATGCTGAATACATTTGCCTTTTCAAGTGTAGTATTCTACCAGCTAACAATTGGCATTTCAGCTTGTGAGAGACAGATTTGGTGCATCTGTTTGAAGTCTCACTGTCAATAGACTTTGATCCTGCCAATCTTTCAGTTAAACGTGTGACCAGAAACCGTTTGTAGCTTTCAGCTATGAATTTCTTGTTCTTTGTTTTGAAAATCCCTGCATTTAAGAGGTTTTTTGCAAAACCCATTTTACCCATCAGAATGTGTTTGTTATTGGGTTTTTTATTTTTTGTACGAACATTAGTGCCACCACCTGAAGGCATATTTCTTGTATGCACTTTCCGGTTCTCAAGGTGAGATTTACGTGACACATAGTTTTTTGCGTTTTTTCTTTGAAAGTATTCATTGTTTTTCAAATAGTATTTTTTACAATATAGCTTGTTAGCTTGACTCTTAGGTTTACTCTCAAGTTGCATTTTTAACTTTACTTGCGCTCTATATATTTGCTTTGCTTGACGCAATTTTTTCCTCTTAACTGCTTCAGTTGAAACCATTTTGAATATTCGTTAAGAAATATAACACAGTAGTGTATTTTTGAAACAGATCTGAATTCCACACAGCAATTTTCAACTTGGATTTGCAAAGAACCCAAAATAAGTATTGCGCAAAGAACCCAAATTAGGTAGGTATTGCACAAAGAACGCCTTTGATCCGCAAAGAAATCCAATAAAGCGTTGCACTAAGAACGCTTTGAAACCACAAAGCTATCCAATAAAGCGATGCACAAAGAACGTTTTGGAACCACAAAGAAATCCAATATAGCGTTGCACAAAGAACGCTTTGAAACCACAAAGCTATCCGATAAAGCGTTGCACAAAGAACACTTTGGAACCACAAAGAAGTACAATTATATACACTCTTAAATAAAAACAACATACAGTGAAATGTAATAAAAAGTAGTAGGCTTAACGTGAAGGGAAAAAAGAATAAAAATTAAACAAGTGAAAAAATGGAAATAATTTAATACAGACGTTGTAAAGTAATGGAACTAATAAAAGTTATTAACCCTTAAAAGATTAATTAGAAATTGTAAGTCTTAGTAAGTAGTAGCAGAGGAAATTGTGCTTGAGAATACGTACCAAAACAGAAAAAGGCGCCCGAAAACGTGGCTCTTAACACAAAAATAGGCTTAGTTAAAAAGGCAAAGTTGTCACTTGTGTACAGGGCCGAAAATAAGCACAGGAACATTTATAGGCAGGGCCAGAAATAAGCACAGTACACAGGACATTGTTCAATAAAATTTTAAAATGTCCCATAATATTTTTAAAAATTAAGGGGGGTCACTGTACATTTTGACCAATAAATTTTCCAAAATATTGATAGCTTGACAATGAAAACGCGACACTATTTTTGCACAATCTAGTGGACAATTTCCCGACCTATATAGTAATTGTATAGATAGTTTACAGGCTAGGAGGATACATACCATTTGCAAAAGGAGGCATGGCTTTAGACTCACCTAGTGAGTCAGCCCTTCTTGTGTAACACGTGAAGCCTGGCCTCCCTGTGTAAATGGTATGCAGGGCCGTCACCAGAGGGGGGTCCAGGTGGGCCCGGCCCACTCTGCATTTGGTTTGGCCCTCCCTATGAAATTCATGGGCGAAAAAATATGGAATAGCTGGCCCTAAATATACATTTGGTATAAGACAGAATATCCAATCTCTGCGATAAAATGTTAAATGTGATGTGATTGGAATTTTTAAAAGTAATTGCAATTTTCATATAGATGCTTAGAAGATTCTTACCAAAATACCATTTTCACTAGGAGAATGAACTATTTACCTGGAGGGAGGAGGGCCGCACAAAGAAATCTGCTTTTTGTCCTCCAGGCAGCTTTTCTTTCTTGTGTGAATGGTATGAATCCTCAATGTGTAAAAAGCAGCAGTGTCAGGCTGAGTAATAAGTAATTTTTTTAAACTAGAGCTTGTGGCCAGAAGAGCCAAGGTAGTTTAATTTAAAAGCTGGTCGCTTACCATCTTTAACCTTTAAAATCAGCCTTTTATATTTAATGGTCAAATTATATTTTCTTGACAATATGTGCTTCGCTTGTGCATATGCACTTTGAAAGGTTAAAATATCAAAACAGACAAAATCAGAGGTAGTTTTTACGCAAGTCTAAAAATCAGAATCGTATTATCGTCGTCATCATCCCTTCGAAAAAGAAATATTCCGAATCCAAAATTCGGCGGATGGAGCTGTTAGCGAATCGTGGTAGCGAGTAAATATCGCGCGGCTGGGTAGTGCGGTCAAATTGAATAGTTGCGTGGATAGCAGTCAATTTTAGACATCCGTCTTAATAGTTGTAAAACCCAATTAAAACCGAAACCCGCTTTAAGATCTAAAAAGAAAGCAGCCTCTTATACCTCACCGTCCTCACGGGTCTTAGTCTTGAAAAGATTCTTTCCGCCTAAACATAACCCGAAAATGGATTGAACCATGGTCATGATGATGAATCCCCTATTTCAAGCTCGATATGTAGTACAAATGATGGTTAACAGGGTTTGAACACGACCTGGAAATCCTGGAAAAGTCAGGGAAATTGAAAATGGTCCTTTAAAGTCAGGGAAATGTCAGGGAAAAATATATTGGAGGGAAATTGAAAGTCTGGAAAAGAGTATAATTGTAACCAGAAAAAGTATTGTGTAAGATTTAACCAAATTCGCGGAGCTCGCTTCCGCTCGCTCCGGTTACGTATGATTTACTTAGGTTAAGCTAAATTTAAAGAATTCGTTGGCTTATGCTACCGTCGCGAGTCCTTTAGTTTGTTAAGTCCCCATACTTTAATTGCAATATTGAGTGCAGTATGCCTTTAGTATCAACAGGAGCAGATGACAAAGGAGTCTCGGACGCTAGCTTCCACAATATAGAGGGCAATGGGACCCGCGTACGTCACAGCTGTAGCGGTATCGTTTGCCATAGAGGCGCTATCAAACATTATAGCAGACGATGCTTTTGGTGGATTATATCTGGCGCCAAAGTCTGCTGGGAATTTTTTTTGTAATAACGGACTAACGGTGGCTACTGAGGTTCGTCTTAACCGATCACGACATTAATATACACAATATAATTACTTTATTCAAACAGCTGTAATCGTTGGTATTAAGATAAAAGATAAGACTACATTTTGCGACCTTAAAGGTAGGAATTAATTGACTGCTACAAGAGGTTGGAAACGAAATCACTGTCTCTTACTTTTTGGGTTTTAGAAGATCTTGAGTGATTTCTTTTCCCAACCTCTTGTAGCTATCATTTAATTCAAGAAGGAATTTAGAAAAATTTGGCACTGAAACACATTTTAGTTTTTTAATAGTGTACATACGTCACTCGCTGGGCTTTTCATTATCAATTTTAGTCTAAATAAAGATTAAAAAGTCGTTGAAATCCATTTTTTAACTCTAATACTCGTTAAGCCTAGGCTAATTATAAGCAGACGATACGTATTTTTAAAGAGAGGCTCCAGATGCGATTTCCCAGATCTCCTTTCGAGACTTTGCAGCCACGCTATTGGTTGGAAAATAAGGCTCAAATTTCCTACGAGAGGTGGCACTGGCGTAATGATTTTGGTTAATATCCGTGACGTTCGCGGATCCCATTGCCCTCTACATTATGGAAGCTAGCGTCCGAGACTCCTTTGTCATCTGCTCCTGGTATCAATAGTGGTTAGTACATGAAATTTAAAATCTTCAAAAATTTATTAAAAATACTTGCGGCACGCTAGGAATTGTTTCAGTATTTTTTATGAGCTCCCCATGGTCTAATTAGTCAGAAACCAGTGTTTGTTGAAGGGGTATCTTAAAGTGAAATCCTACCATCTGGACTCTGTAGTCCTACTTTCACAGCGGTTTAACAGAGAAACTCAATTTTCGATTTTCTGGGTTAATTAAGAAAAGGTAATTACCGTGGTAATTAACCACCGAATTCTCAATTTTTATGGAAAATGGTTTAAAAGCTCTGGCTGCGCATGCAAATAAAGTCCATTTCTTTGGCCCTCCCGTGGCCCAACCTAAAATTTTTAGCTGGTGACGGCGCTGATGGTATGGATCCTCCTACGATGTAAACTATGTATTGTTGGTTACAGGTTTTCTTTTTTTTTGTATGTATACACCCTTCAGAAACAGGGCGGCTCCTTTATGTAGCTCAGCATTTACATAAATATTTAAATTTTTATTATTATTATTATTTCTCTCTTTATTTTACACTGTCAGTGCATAGCCCACTCGAACACGCGCTCCACGACGGTGGAGTGCGTGATCGAGTGGGCTATAGTCAAGGTGCCAACTTTCAAATTTAAAGAAACGAAAGTGAGTTCTATGCCAAAATTTATTAAGAATTATTTTGTTTTTAATTTGTTTTTAAACTAAGTCATATATTTAACAACTTAAAGGTTTATTTATATGAACTAGTTTGAAAATTGATAGGGAGCACTTTTTGTGGTTAAATTGTGATTTTTTTTAATTCCTTGTTAACCGACCAAGGCTTAGAAAAAATGGATAGTTGGAAAATTACCGGCAACGTGTACGTTACCAACAATGGTGTTCGAGGTGGTCGCGGAGGTCGCGGCGGTCGAGGCGGTCGCGGCGGTCGTGGTGGTCGAGGCGGTCGTAATAAACGTGGGGGGAGGCGTCCGCGAGTGTGCTACGCATGCAAAAAGGAAGGGCACTTCATAAAAGATTGCCCTGCCCAAAAAGGTACGGGATCCTTTTTTTAGAAGGTGTTAGCATGGATAAAGAATGCGCGTGCGGAAATTTGTTTTCACGCTATAGGATCGGCAACTCCCTATCTCGAGCGACAGCTTATTCTGTAATATAAAAAAGACTTGGTTTGCCCAAGCCTTAAAAACAAAACGATAAGAGTTTTTTAATTTTAAAGACAATCCGTATTTTACTACTCTTTAGAATTTAATTCAATCACCTGATTTTACTGCTAATGGATTAGTTTCCTATAAATTAATTGAAATAAAAAATTACTTATCTCAGATTTTTCATGAACAATTTCATTTTCCTTAAACATTTTATCCTGAATTTTTTTCTTTTCAATGGAGAACGTACTTTAATTTTCAAATAATACTCTCATTAATAATGTATTATATGCGGTCTTTTCGAATACAAAAGGGGGCTGTTATCACCTTTCTTGTATTTGATAAAGGGGTTCGTTTCTTCTTTAAGCAGAGTCACAATTATTGAACTGTGTATATCAGTACTTGTGGGGAAGATTTTAGAAGTGTTGGTTGAGTTGCTATTTAGTTGACAACATTATGAAAACTTGATGTGTTTAAAACCTTTTGAAAGGAAAATTCTCGGAAATTAAAAAAGAAAGAGTCAACTTGATTAAATTTACACGATATCCCTCAAAATTATAAATGCATGATAAAATGATTCAGGAAAATGGAATTGTTGTTGAAAAATCTGAGATAAGTAATTTTTTATTTCAATTAATTTATAGGAAACTAATCCATTAGCAGTAAAATCAGGTGATTGAATTAAATTCAAAAGAGTAGTAAAATACGGATTGTCTTTAAAATTAAATAGAAAAAAATATCCGCGCTTCAGACAACTGGAAAAACTCTTATCGTTTTGTTTTTAAGGCTTGGGCAAACCAAGTCTTTTTTATATAATATCTGTTCCTTCAGCCTTAATTTGTATTAATCTATTATAAAAATAATAATAGGCTTGTCAAACTTCTAATGAAGTTGTGTTGTTCGATGTTCCAGTAAGATAATCGTGAGCATATTGGCTCCCTCCAAGTGCCTCTCATTATTTTATGGGAAAGATTAAAATTTTAAATTATTTGGCAGGGGAGTGTGAAATTAATTCACAATTGGTAGGCAGGTTGTAAATTAATTCACCATAGATAGGCGGGTGGTAACTTATTTTATATAAAAAGGCGGTTGGTGACTCATTTAAGTTTAGTTGACCTTTTTGCATAGATTTAAAAAAAGTTATTTCTAAACCACGCGCCACACGCGCACATTTCATTGAAATTTTGTTATTTAATAATTTTCTCTTATATATACTAAGATTCTTCATCAAAAATTGACAACGCGCTTTCCAAGACTCGAACCTGCAATGTTTTGCCTCGAATGCAAACGCGTTATCCATTACGCCACAAGCCCGTACTTCGTAACAAAAAAATTATCCAAACATTGTATTTATAGGATCATTTCATTTATGTTGAATAAAAGATCTTTAAAAATAAACACCGAGCTTGCCAGGACTCGAACCTGCAATCTCCTGCTCCATAGGCTGACGCGTTATCCTATGCGCCACAAACCCGATGAAGGCTGAACGAAATGCTATGAAAACAGTGTAATATATGTAACGTTTTTACCATGATTTATAAATTAATTAAAATAAAATACTTAGAATTAATTGTTCTTAATCAAACTTCAGAAGTTCAACATTCAATAGTTGCTTGATAATTCAAAAGTGTTCCGAACCTTAACTTCCCAGTAGTTTCTGAGTTATTCGATGGAGTGGACCACCAAAAATCCCATGCTTTTTCTATGGGACGCTAAGCCTAAAATCTGTGAATTATTTCTTTAACATTACGGGAGGGTGTGGGTTCTTATCTAGAAGGGCCTACCGGCCCTCTAGAATATACTCTGTTACAACATCGGTTGTCAGCACGCGCAAAGCTAGGTCTCTATGTAATCTAGCCCTGCGCGTGCTGACAAGAGACAAAAAACTTCAGGATCTTCAGGATTTAAAATCGTTTAAAATATCCTGAAGTTTTTTGTCTCTTGTCAGCACGCGCAAGGTTAGATTACATAGAGACCCAGCTTTGCGCGTGCTGACAACCGATGTTGTAACAGAGTATATACAGAATAAGCTGTCGCTCGAGATAGGGAGTTGCCTATCCTGTAGAGTGAAAACAAATTTCCTCACGCGCATTCTTTATCCATGGTGTTAGTGTGACCAATGACCATGGATAAAGAATGCGCGTGAGAAAATTTGTTTTCACGCTATAGGATAGGCAACTCCATATCTCGAACGACAGCTTCTGTTACAACACCGGTTGTCAGGACTCGTAAAGCTAGGTCTCTATGTAACCTAGCTTTGTGCGTGCTGACAAGAGACGAGGAAAATAGGGATCTTCAGGATTTGAAAAATTCACGAATTTTTTAACTCCAGTGTACGGACCTCTAGGCCCAAGGCAATTTCACACGTATTTCAAACTAAGGCCTAGAGGTCCGTGCACTCAGCTAAGAAATTCCAGCATATTTTAAATCCTGACGATACTGAAGTTTTTCGTCTCTTGACAGCATGTACAAAGCTACGTTACATAGAGACCTAGTTTTGAGCGTGCTGATAACCGATGCTGTAACTGTCGTCCGAGGCATGGAGTTAATTATTTGCTCTATATGTTTTGTTTAAGTATTATAACAAGTTAGAGTTAGTTAGTATCCAAAATTTAGTCCCTAAACTATATTTAGTTTTCACAAATGGAGGATTCACACCATTTACGCCAGGAGGCCTGGCTACTTGGAAGACAAAATCCCTTTTCGCCTTTTTCCTCCAGCTCGTGGCCTTCTGTTGTAAATGGTATGAATCCTCCACGTGTGTAATAATTGTTAAACCAAATGAATGGCTTAGCAAAACAAGCAGATAGTCTAAATTCATTAAAGATAGTTAATAGCCTATTTATATTATTGGAAAAGAAAAAAAGGAGGAGAAAATGCCTGAGGGCATGGAAGTGGGTGAGGGGGCGGAACCAAAGCCCCCCCAAGATGTCGTCATCGACGATAAGGATGCCCCAGTGGCAGATTAATTTTTATTTTGTAAGTAAGATAAAAATTAAAGTTATTACAAAAATGTGATGACTTATATTAAACCGGGGCACAGGAAAAATCTTAACAGTTTTTAATGCGTTAGACATGAATATCATATAACATGGTAAAATTTAGGAGCAAATATAATAATAAATAATTAAGCATAAGGAACTATCATTGGCGCCCTATACATAATGAGCATAGTATACATAGTTTACACGCAAGGAGGATTCATACCATTTGCATAAGGAGACCAGCCAACTTATAGAGTGTAAAATAACAGACGATTTTACACTCTAAGTGTCTTGGTCTCCTTGTGTTAATGGTAGAAATCCTCCATGCTTGTAAGCTATGTATTGCTCCAGAATAGACAAAAGTTTGGCTAGGGCTATGAGTTAATTCTCAAAGTTTCCAAGTTAATTTGGTGGGTTTTGTTATCATGCTAATGAAGAGACCTTTTGCTTGAAACGCGCGAAAATTCAAATTAAAAGTAGCCTTATAATGTATTTGTTACTTGCTTTTCTGCCCTATTGTATAGTTAAATTAATTTCCTGTGTTCCAATAACATTCTTATAAGAGTATAATTTTGTCATCTTGTTTCATATAGCATCATCACAATTTTTTTTTTTCGTTTTTTTTTTTAAGTAAATTTTCTTTTTCTTTTTATGTAAATAACATAAATATTTTATTTGTAAAAATCATTATTTTCTTTTTTAAAAATCATAATTTCATTTCCTAAAAATAATAAATATTTCGTTTTTAAAAATCATACTTTCATTTTGTAAAAACCATTTATTTCATTCCCTAAAAATAATAAATATTTCATTTTTAAAAATAATACTTTCATTTTGTAAAAATCATTTATTTCATTCCCTGAAAATAATAAATAATACATTTTGCGAAAATCATTAAAATCCATAAATCACTTTTTATTTGTCATTTAAATCTTGTCTATCTGCATTCCAATTTTTAATTCATACAAAGGGGGGGGGCCTAGCAATCACTAAGCAATTTTATTTACTAATTCCACATTAATTAATCATAATCATGATGTTCTTAAATGTAATATGTTTCTAATTATTAATTAAAATGCAAACCCACACTATCTTTCACATTCAACACCTAAATTTGAGTAGAAATGTCATATTTGTGATATCGTTAAGTATGCTTAATAACGTTTTGTGCTGTGACGGGACTAGGAAAGCCATCATGAACGTCATACCTAATTTCCAAGATTTAATGTGTTTTAGTACTGTTAATATTCTATTTAAAATAAAATTAATTTATTAGCTTCGATCCCGGGTGGTGGCACTGAGTTCATCAAACTTGCAACAAACCCTTGTGAGTAGAACTCTACGGCTGATGAAGTCAGCTGACTTAATGTTTATTACTTCTATGCGACTTAGCTGTGGTACATATTTGACATAAACCAAAATTAATACCATTTAATTAAGCAAAATAGTGTTTTAAGCGTCTTTAAAAAAAACGGAACCTCAAACAAACAATGCTATGTTTGTATATCAAAAAGTTGGAAACCATGTTAGAAGTCCAATAAACCGCAATGGTTTTCCCCTTAAAAGTTAATACAGCCCTTTGAATTTAAATAATTCGAAATGAGATCAATTAAATATATGTGTCTTTGATAATTAGCTCTGATAATTTCGGACACCGTAAGTTTGGAACAATTTTTGGTAAGGTCAGGTAACGTACATTTGTGTCAAAGAAACATTTTTCCCAATAATTTCAAACATTTTGGGTTCTTTCAGAAGGCTTAGTAGCAGAACCACTTAACAGTGTTTTACATATTTAACGTAATGCAAAATTAATATCATTTAATTAAACATCGTGTTATAAACGACTTTAAAAAAACTCAGCCTCAAATTACAAGAGCTACGTTGGTTTGTTGAAATTAAAAACAATGTTTTGAGATCCAATGAATAGAAATGGTTTTTACCTTTAATGCAGAATTTGAATTTAAATAATGCAAATGTAAAATGTTATCAAATGGAAGAATCTATACAGTTCTGTTTGTCATAATTTTCCTTAGATATTAAACTTTTTCGAAGCCATAGTGTAAGATAATAATTAAATTTTGTTAAAAGAAGAGAAAACTTATGGCAAATTAAATTTAAGTATTTTATTAGGTGTAGAATGCCTAATTAAAATACATTAAGATGAGAGCTTTCGGCTCGTGAGCCTTCATCGGTCATACTAAAATCTAACGCGCGTGACCCTTACGAGGTGACCTCGGTTTTTAACAAATCATATCACGCCCTCTCTTGAACAAAATGCCTGTCGTCGATGACTCCCCAATATTTTGCTTCAGCACAACCTTGGTTTAAATTTAATTTTCCCGATTTTTTAATAAATATACCCTCAATAAACTTTCTTTTTCGCCAATTTTTCTCCCGATACAGAATTTTCGGATATTTAAAATCCATTACGTGACCTTTAGACTCCCAAACATGTACCGCTATGCCATTTTCTTTATTATAGTTTTTAATGCATTGCTTATGCCCTGAGAACCTATTTTTTAATGTTTGTTGTGTTTCACCAACATACATTTCGCCGCATGTTTCACATTTTACTTGGTAAACGACGCAGCGATTATCCAATAAGTTAATATCTCTTTTAGGCCTATTTTTAACTAAGTGATTGTTTAAATTTTGTCCCCCTATATTTAATAATTTAACGTTAAATTTATTTTTTAATTGTCTACCTAATTTTTCACTAATTCCCCTAATATACGGGAGCGCTAAGCATGGCTGAGAGTCTCTAGGTCTATTGTAATCATTATTAACAATGTTATTTTTAAAAATCGCATCAATTAAACCATTTGGGTAATTACTATTAATTAACTGATTTTTAACAATGGCTTTATCAGTCTCAGGTTCGTCGGAGATATTTTCTATGCGGTATTTTAAGCTTTTTACTATACCTAACTTTACAATTTGGCTATGGCAGGAATTATAATCTAGAAATTTTTTACAGTGAGTGGGTTTTTGAAAAAGAGTACATTTTAAACTATTAACATTATCTAATCTTTTGGTCATTATGTCTAGAAAGGGTAAACTGCCATTATTTTCTAATTCAATTGTAAATTTAATAGAATTATCTAAACTATTAACTAAATCCAATAACAAATTTGTATTGTTTCTTACATTTTTTAAGATGACAAAAATGTCATCGACGAACCTTACCCAAAATTTTATATTTCTTGCCATTCTTTTGTGACTTTTGTGTATTTAATTTGCCATAAGTTTTCTCTTCTTTTAACAAAATTTAATTATAATTTTCCTTGAAAAGTTATCGGCTACGTTTAGTCAGCGACTCGGAGGTTTCATCATTAAGGTGAAAAATCTACCTCTACATCTTAATAATGTATCCCAGCTGTCACAGATAACAATGTAGTAATTGATTGATCTCCCAGTAAGATTAATAATTAATTTGTTTATAATTATAATTTATTTGCACCTACCGACAGTATTCTAATGGCACCCCATGTTATTTCCCCATAGAGCTTAATACAGTCGAAGGCAGAGGGCTGCCATTACCCTATAACATCAACGACAACATAACGCTATTTTGACCGAGGCTTAGCAAAAATTGCTAAATATATTAAAATATTCTAATGATTTTAAAGATTAAAATAATTGTAGTAAATTTCAATCACGTTTTTGTTACGAAAATAATAAAAATCAGACCTAATTAGCCTCCATTTTAATTCCAATTAAAAACATTTTGATTTTAACCGGGTGTGCCTCGAACGCCATGTTTTTCTTCACAAAGAAATCCAATATAGCGTTGCACAAAGAACGCTTTGAAACCACAAAGCTATCCGATAAAGCGTTGCACAAAGAACACTTTGGAACCACAAAGAAGTACAATTATATACACTCTTAAATAAAAACAACATACAGTGAAATGTAATAAAAAGTAGTAGGCTTAACGTGAAGGGAAAAAAGAATAAAAATTAAACAAGTGAAAAAATGGAAATAATTTAATACAGACGTTGTAAAGTAATGGAACTAATAAAAGTTATTAACCCTTAAAAGATTAATTAGAAATTGTAAGTCTTAGTAAGTAGTAGCAGAGGAAATTGTGCTTGAGAATACGTACCAAAACAGAAAAAGGCGCCCGAAAACGTGGCTCTTAACACAAAAATAGGCTTAGTTAAAAAGGCAAAGTTGTCACTTGTGTACAGGGCCGAAAATAAGCACAGGAACATTTATAGGCAGGGCCAGAAATAAGCACAGTACACAGGACATTGTTCAATAAAATTTTAAAATGTCCCATAATATTTTTAAAAATTAAGGGGGGTCACTGTACATTTTGACCAATAAATTTTCCAAAATATTGATAGCTTGACAATGAAAACGCGACACTATTTTTGCACAATCTAGTGGACAATTTCCCGACCTATATAGTAATTGTATAGATAGTTTACAGGCTAGGAGGATACATACCATTTGCAAAAGGAGGCATGGCTTTAGACTCACCTAGTGAGTCAGCCCTTCTTGTGTAACACGTGAAGCCTGGCCTCCCTGTGTAAATGGTATGCAGGGCCGTCACCAGAGGGGGGTCCAGGTGGGCCCGGCCCACTCTGCATTTGGTTTGGCCCTCCCTATGAAATTCATGGGCGAAAAAATATGGAATAGCTGGCCCTAAATATACATTTGGTATAAGACAGAATATCCAATCTCTGCGATAAAATGTTAAATGTGATGTGATTGGAATTTTTAAAAGTAATTGCAATTTTCATATAGATGCTTAGAAGATTCTTACCAAAATACCATTTTCACTAGGAGAATGAACTATTTACCTGGAGGGAGGAGGGCCGCACAAAGAAATCTGCTTTTTGTCCTCCAGGCAGCTTTTCTTTCTTGTGTGAATGGTATGAATCCTCAATGTGTAAAAAGCAGCAGTGTCAGGCTGAGTAATAAGTAATTTTTTTAAACTAGAGCTTGTGGCCAGAAGAGCCAAGGTAGTTTAATTTAAAAGCTGGTCGCTTACCATCTTTAACCTTTAAAATCAGCCTTTTATATTTAATGGTCAAATTATATTTTCTTGACAATATGTGCTTCGCTTGTGCATATGCACTTTGAAAGGTTAAAATATCAAAACAGACAAAATCAGAGGTAGTTTTTACGCAAGTCTAAAAATCAGAATCGTATTATCGTCGTCATCATCCCTTCGAAAAAGAAATATTCCGAATCCAAAACTCGGCGGATGGAGCTGTTAGCGAATCGTGGTAGCGAGTAAATATCGCGCGGCTGGGTAGTGCGGTCAAATTGAATAGTTGCGTGGATAGCAGTCAATTTTAGACATCCGTCTTAATAGTTGTAAAACCCAATTAAAACCGAAACCCGCTTTAAGATCTAAAAAGAAAGCAGCCTCTTATACCTCACCGTCCTCACGGGTCTTAGTCTTGAAAAGATTCTTTCCGCCTAAACATAACCCGAAAATGGATTGAACCATGGTCATGATGATGAATCCCCTATTTCAAGCTCGATATGTAGTACAAATGATGGTTAACAGGGTTTGAACACGACCTGGAAATCCTGGAAAAGTCAGGGAAATTGAAAATGGTCCTTTAAAGTCAGGGAAATGTCAGGGAAAAATATATTGGAGGGAAATTGAAAGTCTGGAAAAGAGTATAATTGTAACCAGAAAAAGTATTGTGTAAGATTTAACCAAATTCGCGGAGCTCGCTTCCGCTCGCTCCGGTTACGTATGATTTACTTAGGTTAAGCTAAATTTAAAGAATTCGTTGGCTTATGCTACCGTCGCGAGTCCTTTAGTTTGTTAAGTCCCCATACTTTAATTGCAATATTGAGTGCAGTATGCCTTTAGTATCAACAGGAGCAGATGACAAAGGAGTCTCGGACGCTAGCTTCCACAATATAGAGGGCAATGGGACCCGCGTACGTCACAGCTGTAGCGGTATCGTTTGCCATAGAGGCGCTATCAAACATTATAGCAGACGATGCTTTTGGTGGATTATATCTGGCGCCAAAGTCTGCTGGGAATTTTTTTTGTAATAACGGACTAACGGTGGCTACTGAGGTTCGTCTTAACCGATCACGACATTAATATACACAATATAATTACTTTATTCAAACAGCTGTAATCGTTGGTATTAAGATAAAAGATAAGACTACATTTTGCGACCTTAAAGGTAGGAATTAATTGACTGCTACAAGAGGTTGGAAACGAAATCACTGTCTCTTACTTTTTGGGTTTTAGAAGATCTTGAGTGATTTCTTTTCCCAACCTCTTGTAGCTATCATTTAATTCAAGAAGGAATTTAGAAAAATTTGGCACTGAAACACATTTTAGTTTTTTAATAGTGTACATACGTCACTCGCTGGGCTTTTCATTATCAATTTTAGTCTAAATAAAGATTAAAAAGTCGTTGAAATCCATTTTTTAACTCTAATACTCGTTAAGCCTAGGCTAATTATAAGCAGACGATACGTATTTTTAAAGAGAGGCTCCAGATGCGATTTCCCAGATCTCCTTTCGAGACTTTGCAGCCACGCTATTGGTTGGAAAATAAGGCTCAAATTTCCTACGAGAGGTGGCACTGGCGTAATGATTTTGGTTAATATCCGTGACGTTCGCGGATCCCATTGCCCTCTACATTATGGAAGCTAGCGTCCGAGACTCCTTTGTCATCTGCTCCTGGTATCAATAGTGGTTAGTACATGAAATTTAAAATCTTCAAAAATTTATTAAAAATACTTGCGGCACGCTAGGAATTGTTTCAGTATTTTTTATGAGCTCCCCATGGTCTAATTAGTCAGAAACCAGTGTTTGTTGAAGGGGTATCTTAAAGTGAAATCCTACCATCTGGACTCTGTAGTCCTACTTTCACAGCGGTTTAACAGAGAAACTCAATTTTCGATTTTCTGGGTTAATTAAGAAAAGGTAATTACCGTGGTAATTAACCACCGAATTCTCAATTTTTATGGAAAATGGTTTAAAAGCTCTGGCTGCGCATGCAAATAAAGTCCATTTCTTTGGCCCTCCCGTGGCCCAACCTAAAATTTTTAGCTGGTGACGGCGCTGATGGTATGGATCCTCCTACGATGTAAACTATGTATTGTTGGTTACAGGTTTTCTTTTTTTTTGTATGTATACACCCTTCAGAAACAGGGCGGCTCCTTTATGTAGCTCAGCATTTACATAAATATTTAAATTTTTATTATTATTATTATTTCTCTCTTTATTTTACACTGTCAGTGCATAGCCCACTCGAACACGCGCTCCACGACGGTGGAGTGCGTGATCGAGTGGGCTATAGTCAAGGTGCCAACTTTCAAATTTAAAGAAACGAAAGTGAGTTCTATGCCAAAATTTATTAAGAATTATTTTGTTTTTAATTTGTTTTTAAACTAAGTCATATATTTAACAACTTAAAGGTTTATTTATATGAACTAGTTTGAAAATTGATAGGGAGCACTTTTTGTGGTTAAATTGTGATTTTTTTTAATTCCTTGTTAACCGACCAAGGCTTAGAAAAAATGGATAGTTGGAAAATTACCGGCAACGTGTACGTTACCAACAATGGTGTTCGAGGTGGTCGCGGAGGTCGCGGCGGTCGAGGCGGTCGCGGCGGTCGTGGTGGTCGAGGCGGTCGTAATAAACGTGGGGGGAGGCGTCCGCGAGTGTGCTACGCATGCAAAAAGGAAGGGCACTTCATAAAAGATTGCCCTGCCCAAAAAGGTACGGGATCCTTTTTTTAGAAGGTGTTAGCATGGATAAAGAATGCGCGTGCGGAAATTTGTTTTCACGCTATAGGATCGGCAACTCCCTATCTCGAGCGACAGCTTATTCTGTAATATAAAAAAGACTTGGTTTGCCCAAGCCTTAAAAACAAAACGATAAGAGTTTTTTAATTTTAAAGACAATCCGTATTTTACTACTCTTTAGAATTTAATTCAATCACCTGATTTTACTGCTAATGGATTAGTTTCCTATAAATTAATTGAAATAAAAAATTACTTATCTCAGATTTTTCATGAACAATTTCATTTTCCTTAAACATTTTATCCTGAATTTTTTTCTTTTCAATGGAGAACGTACTTTAATTTTCAAATAATACTCTCATTAATAATGTATTATATGCGGTCTTTTCGAATACAAAAGGGGGCTGTTATCACCTTTCTTGTATTTGATAAAGGGGTTCGTTTCTTCTTTAAGCAGAGTCACAATTATTGAACTGTGTATATCAGTACTTGTGGGGAAGATTTTAGAAGTGTTGGTTGAGTTGCTATTTAGTTGACAACATTATGAAAACTTGATGTGTTTAAAACCTTTTGAAAGGAAAATTCTCGGAAATTAAAAAAGAAAGAGTCAACTTGATTAAATTTACACGATATCCCTCAAAATTATAAATGCATGATAAAATGATTCAGGAAAATGGAATTGTTGTTGAAAAATCTGAGATAAGTAATTTTTTATTTCAATTAATTTATAGGAAACTAATCCATTAGCAGTAAAATCAGGTGATTGAATTAAATTCAAAAGAGTAGTAAAATACGGATTGTCTTTAAAATTAAATAGAAAAAAATATCCGCGCTTCAGACAACTGGAAAAACTCTTATCGTTTTGTTTTTAAGGCTTGGGCAAACCAAGTCTTTTTTATATAATATCTGTTCCTTCAGCCTTAATTTGTATTAATCTATTATAAAAATAATAATAGGCTTGTCAAACTTCTAATGAAGTTGTGTTGTTCGATGTTCCAGTAAGATAATCGTGAGCATATTGGCTCCCTCCAAGTGCCTCTCATTATTTTATGGGAAAGATTAAAATTTTAAATTATTTGGCAGGGGAGTGTGAAATTAATTCACAATTGGTAGGCAGGTTGTAAATTAATTCACCATAGATAGGCGGGTGGTAACTTATTTTATATAAAAAGGCGGTTGGTGACTCATTTAAGTTTAGTTGACCTTTTTGCATAGATTTAAAAAAAGTTATTTCTAAACCACGCGCCACACGCGCACATTTCATTGAAATTTTGTTATTTAATAATTTTCTCTTATATATACTAAGATTCTTCATCAAAAATTGACAACGCGCTTTCCAAGACTCGAACCTGCAATGTTTTGCCTCGAATGCAAACGCGTTATCCATTACGCCACAAGCCCGTACTTCGTAACAAAAAAATTATCCAAACATTGTATTTATAGGATCATTTCATTTATGTTGAATAAAAGATCTTTAAAAATAAACACCGAGCTTGCCAGGACTCGAACCTGCAATCTCCTGCTCCATAGGCTGACGCGTTATCCTATGCGCCACAAACCCGATGAAGGCTGAACGAAATGCTATGAAAACAGTGTAATATATGTAACGTTTTTACCATGATTTATAAATTAATTAAAATAAAATACTTAGAATTAATTGTTCTTAATCAAACTTCAGAAGTTCAACATTCAATAGTTGCTTGATAATTCAAAAGTGTTCCGAACCTTAACTTCCCAGTAGTTTCTGAGTTATTCGATGGAGTGGACCACCAAAAATCCCATGCTTTTTCTATGGGACGCTAAGCCTAAAATCTGTGAATTATTTCTTTAACATTACGGGAGGGTGTGGGTTCTTATCTAGAAGGGCCTACCGGCCCTCTAGAATATACTCTGTTACAACATCGGTTGTCAGCACGCGCAAAGCTAGGTCTCTATGTAATCTAGCCCTGCGCGTGCTGACAAGAGACAAAAAACTTCAGGATCTTCAGGATTTAAAATCGTTTAAAATATCCTGAAGTTTTTTGTCTCTTGTCAGCACGCGCAAGGTTAGATTACATAGAGACCCAGCTTTGCGCGTGCTGACAACCGATGTTGTAACAGAGTATATACAGAATAAGCTGTCGCTCGAGATAGGGAGTTGCCTATCCTGTAGAGTGAAAACAAATTTCCTCACGCGCATTCTTTATCCATGGTGTTAGTGTGACCAATGACCATGGATAAAGAATGCGCGTGAGAAAATTTGTTTTCACGCTATAGGATAGGCAACTCCATATCTCGAACGACAGCTTCTGTTACAACACCGGTTGTCAGGACTCGTAAAGCTAGGTCTCTATGTAACCTAGCTTTGTGCGTGCTGACAAGAGACGAGGAAAATAGGGATCTTCAGGATTTGAAAAATTCACGAATTTTTTAACTCCAGTGTACGGACCTCTAGGCCCAAGGCAATTTCACACGTATTTCAAACTAAGGCCTAGAGGTCCGTGCACTCAGCTAAGAAATTCCAGCATATTTTAAATCCTGACGATACTGAAGTTTTTCGTCTCTTGACAGCATGTACAAAGCTACGTTACATAGAGACCTAGTTTTGAGCGTGCTGATAACCGATGCTGTAACTGTCGTCCGAGGCATGGAGTTAATTATTTGCTCTATATGTTTTGTTTAAGTATTATAACAAGTTAGAGTTAGTTAGTATCCAAAATTTAGTCCCTAAACTATATTTAGTTTTCACAAATGGAGGATTCACACCATTTACGCCAGGAGGCCTGGCTACTTGGAAGACAAAATCCCTTTTCGCCTTTTTCCTCCAGCTCGTGGCCTTCTGTTGTAAATGGTATGAATCCTCCACGTGTGTAATAATTGTTAAACCAAATGAATGGCTTAGCAAAACAAGCAGATAGTCTAAATTCATTAAAGATAGTTAATAGCCTATTTATATTATTGGAAAAGAAAAAAAGGAGGAGAAAATGCCTGAGGGCATGGAAGTGGGTGAGGGGGCGGAACCAAAGCCCCCCCAAGATGTCGTCATCGACGATAAGGATGCCCCAGTGGCAGATTAATTTTTATTTTGTAAGTAAGATAAAAATTAAAGTTATTACAAAAATGTGATGACTTATATTAAACCGGGGCACAGGAAAAATCTTAACAGTTTTTAATGCGTTAGACATGAATATCATATAACATGGTAAAATTTAGGAGCAAATATAATAATAAATAATTAAGCATAAGGAACTATCATTGGCGCCCTATACATAATGAGCATAGTATACATAGTTTACACGCAAGGAGGATTCATACCATTTGCATAAGGAGACCAGCCAACTTATAGAGTGTAAAATAACAGACGATTTTACACTCTAAGTGTCTTGGTCTCCTTGTGTTAATGGTAGAAATCCTCCATGCTTGTAAGCTATGTATTGCTCCAGAATAGACAAAAGTTTGGCTAGGGCTATGAGTTAATTCTCAAAGTTTCCAAGTTAATTTGGTGGGTTTTGTTATCATGCTAATGAAGAGACCTTTTGCTTGAAACGCGCGAAAATTCAAATTAAAAGTAGCCTTATAATGTATTTGTTACTTGCTTTTCTGCCCTATTGTATAGTTAAATTAATTTCCTGTGTTCCAATAACATTCTTATAAGAGTATAATTTTGTCATCTTGTTTCATATAGCATCATCACAATTTTTTTTTTTCGTTTTTTTTTTTAAGTAAATTTTCTTTTTCTTTTTATGTAAATAACATAAATATTTTATTTGTAAAAATCATTATTTTCTTTTTTAAAAATCATAATTTCATTTCCTAAAAATAATAAATATTTCGTTTTTAAAAATCATACTTTCATTTTGTAAAAACCATTTATTTCATTCCCTAAAAATAATAAATATTTCATTTTTAAAAATAATACTTTCATTTTGTAAAAATCATTTATTTCATTCCCTGAAAATAATAAATAATACATTTTGCGAAAATCATTAAAATCCATAAATCACTTTTTATTTGTCATTTAAATCTTGTCTATCTGCATTCCAATTTTTAATTCATACAAAGGGGGGGGGCCTAGCAATCACTAAGCAATTTTATTTACTAATTCCACATTAATTAATCATAATCATGATGTTCTTAAATGTAATATGTTTCTAATTATTAATTAAAATGCAAACCCACACTATCTTTCACATTCAACACCTAAATTTGAGTAGAAATGTCATATTTGTGATATCGTTAAGTATGCTTAATAACGTTTTGTGCTGTGACGGGACTAGGAAAGCCATCATGAACGTCATACCTAATTTCCAAGATTTAATGTGTTTTAGTACTGTTAATATTCTATTTAAAATAAAATTAATTTATTAGCTTCGATCCCGGGTGGTGGCACTGAGTTCATCAAACTTGCAACAAACCCTTGTGAGTAGAACTCTACGGCTGATGAAGTCAGCTGACTTAATGTTTATTACTTCTATGCGACTTAGCTGTGGTACATATTTGACATAAACCAAAATTAATACCATTTAATTAAGCAAAATAGTGTTTTAAGCGTCTTTAAAAAAAACGGAACCTCAAACAAACAATGCTATGTTTGTATATCAAAAAGTTGGAAACCATGTTAGAAGTCCAATAAACCGCAATGGTTTTCCCCTTAAAAGTTAATACAGCCCTTTGAATTTAAATAATTCGAAATGAGATCAATTAAATATATGTGTCTTTGATAATTAGCTCTGATAATTTCGGACACCGTAAGTTTGGAACAATTTTTGGTAAGGTCAGGTAACGTACATTTGTGTCAAAGAAACATTTTTCCCAATAATTTCAAACATTTTGGGTTCTTTCAGAAGGCTTAGTAGCAGAACCACTTAACAGTGTTTTACATATTTAACGTAATGCAAAATTAATATCATTTAATTAAACATCGTGTTATAAACGACTTTAAAAAAACTCAGCCTCAAATTACAAGAGCTACGTTGGTTTGTTGAAATTAAAAACAATGTTTTGAGATCCAATGAATAGAAATGGTTTTTACCTTTAATGCAGAATTTGAATTTAAATAATGCAAATGTAAAATGTTATCAAATGGAAGAATCTATACAGTTCTGTTTGTCATAATTTTCCTTAGATATTAAACTTTTTCGAAGCCATAGTGTAAGATAATAATTAAATTTTGTTAAAAGAAGAGAAAACTTATGGCAAATTAAATTTAAGTATTTTATTAGGTGTAGAATGCCTAATTAAAATACATTAAGATGAGAGCTTTCGGCTCGTGAGCCTTCATCGGTCATACTAAAATCTAACGCGCGTGACCCTTACGAGGTGACCTCGGTTTTTAACAAATCATATCACGCCCTCTCTTGAACAAAATGCCTGTCGTCGATGACTCCCCAATATTTTGCTTCAGCACAACCTTGGTTTAAATTTAATTTTCCCGATTTTTTAATAAATATACCCTCAATAAACTTTCTTTTTCGCCAATTTTTCTCCCGATACAGAATTTTCGGATATTTAAAATCCATTACGTGACCTTTAGACTCCCAAACATGTACCGCTATGCCATTTTCTTTATTATAGTTTTTAATGCATTGCTTATGCCCTGAGAACCTATTTTTTAATGTTTGTTGTGTTTCACCAACATACATTTCGCCGCATGTTTCACATTTTACTTGGTAAACGACGCAGCGATTATCCAATAAGTTAATATCTCTTTTAGGCCTATTTTTAACTAAGTGATTGTTTAAATTTTGTCCCCCTATATTTAATAATTTAACGTTAAATTTATTTTTTAATTGTCTACCTAATTTTTCACTAATTCCCCTAATATACGGGAGCGCTAAGCATGGCTGAGAGTCTCTAGGTCTATTGTAATCATTATTAACAATGTTATTTTTAAAAATCGCATCAATTAAACCATTTGGGTAATTACTATTAATTAACTGATTTTTAACAATGGCTTTATCAGTCTCAGGTTCGTCGGAGATATTTTCTATGCGGTATTTTAAGCTTTTTACTATACCTAACTTTACAATTTGGCTATGGCAGGAATTATAATCTAGAAATTTTTTACAGTGAGTGGGTTTTTGAAAAAGAGTACATTTTAAACTATTAACATTATCTAATCTTTTGGTCATTATGTCTAGAAAGGGTAAACTGCCATTATTTTCTAATTCAATTGTAAATTTAATAGAATTATCTAAACTATTAACTAAATCCAATAACAAATTTGTATTGTTTCTTACATTTTTTAAGATGACAAAAATGTCATCGACGAACCTTACCCAAAATTTTATATTTCTTGCCATTCTTTTGTGACTTTTGTGTATTTAATTTGCCATAAGTTTTCTCTTCTTTTAACAAAATTTAATTATAATTTTCCTTGAAAAGTTATCGGCTACGTTTAGTCAGCGACTCGGAGGTTTCATCATTAAGGTGAAAAATCTACCTCTACATCTTAATAATGTATCCCAGCTGTCACAGATAACAATGTAGTAATTGATTGATCTCCCAGTAAGATTAATAATTAATTTGTTTATAATTATAATTTATTTGCACCTACCGACAGTATTCTAATGGCACCCCATGTTATTTCCCCATAGAGCTTAATACAGTCGAAGGCAGAGGGCTGCCATTACCCTATAACATCAACGACAACATAACGCTATTTTGACCGAGGCTTAGCAAAAATTGCTAAATATATTAAAATATTCTAATGATTTTAAAGATTAAAATAATTGTAGTAAATTTCAATCACGTTTTTGTTACGAAAATAATAAAAATCAGACCTAATTAGCCTCCATTTTAATTCCAATTAAAAACATTTTGATTTTAACCGGGTGTGCCTCGAACGCCATGTTTTTCTTCCTTAAGTCCCTCTAACGGGAACGGCGTTAATCACGAGTTCACGACAAAAACGCTGTAAGTCCCACATAATAAAATACATTAAAGTCGGTATGAAGTCTTATCTAAGAGAGCTATCGCTCTCCTAGAATTAGGCGTAAATTGCGTGTCTCTAACAGTGAAAAAGCGCCGTAACTCCAATACCCAAAACGACGTAAATCAGGGCATGTAATTAAAATTATGAGAAACAATACTTAATCGAAATTTTTCTTAATGAAAAAAATAGGCGCCAATTATGATAATGGGGCTTTCATTTAAGACCGTTTTCAAATCTATCAAATGTATAGTTATTTTTGTAAGGGTATGGACAAAATGGGTAAGTTTGGAAAATTTCCCATGTTATTTCTATGGAGATTTTCCAGTTTTTCGTCAAAATCTGTGATTAATTTTATGGAAATGAAAACCACCCTTAGCAACTTTCTCCTTTAAAGAATTAACTATTAGATGGATCTCTTTGAAATTTTAACCACAAAATTAGGGTCCGAATTTTAGTTCACTGTCAAAATTTCAAAGCAGCAAACACAATACGAAAAAAGTTACGGCCAATCAAAAAACCATCCTTATACATTAGAGGCAGTATGAAGTCTTCTCTAAGAGAGCGACCGCTCTCCTAGAATAATTGGAAAAATATAGATTCATAGATTTGCTTAATTGGAAAAATATACATTCATAGAATTCCTTAATTGGAAAAATACAGATTCATAGAATTCCATAATATAAAATAAATTTGATGGAATTTGATCGGCATTTTATATTTCTGTGCTTGATTTGCCAGATGAAATAAGAAATTTAAATTACCTCAGATACATGGAAATGTTCCCAGACTTAGATTTGCATTTTCGCTATTATTTTAAAAGCGCAAAAAATGGTCTGCTATTTAAAATAAGTTAATATTAAATTTCAGATTAAATATTTAATAACTGAGACAAATTGTATTAAAGAGATTGTAAAAGCGATCGGCGGTTCGTTGATTTTTTTTTTTTTGCAAAAGGCACCCCCCTCCTCACAATCACAGACGTCAGCAGTTGGTGTAAAACGCGTCAAATATGAATTATTTCGTGGTTGTAAAGCGGTTGCTCACATCCAGTTAATTTCTCTTGTGATTGACGAAAAATTTACAGAACCTTTAAAGAAAAAAAGACCGAGCGTTAGCAAATCTGCCAATAATCAAAAAGGTCAACATCTTCCTGTGATCTAACCATTAAGCTTAAGGATGCAAGATGGAAATTTAGCGCCCAAAACGCAGCAGAACTTTGCAAATACCGTGATATATTAACAATTTGTTTATGAACATAATTTTACCATGTCAATTCACCGGTAACAGGTAATTTTGTAAATCCGTGAGCAACAAGCCCCGTCTCTGTTCTGATAAAATTCCCTGGTTTCTAAAGTATAGTTCTTTTCTTGGAGGCACATAATGATATTAAAGTGCTAGTGCTAGCATACCTAAAGTAACAGTCTAAAACTATTCTTTCATAGTTATTGGGATATTTCAGATACGCCAGCCATTAATGAAAGAATGTTTTATTTGTGTAAAACTCATGGGAAAGTGTCATAGATAATGGGGTCTACAACATTTAGTTACGGAGATATGGCCGCCCAACATTGGCTCCTAAAAATGGATATTTTCACGCATGTAAAGTAATTATCTCCGTAACTAAATGTTGTAGAGCCCATTTTTGACACTTTCAACTCAGATTGAATCAAAGAACTCGCCCCTTAAATTTATGTCATAGTTATCAAAAACAGCCATTTTAATAATTTCATACTTAAGCACGAATAAGTTTCATATATTTTATTGGTTTCATAATTTACATTTTGTTTTAAAAAAATCAAAAAATGTGTTAAACTATAACAAGTTTTAACAAAATCCTTACCCATTATCTTTATCGGTAACTTAGTCAATCACAGAAAAAGTATTTATAAATATTTTTACTTTCTCACTAGAGGGTGTGAACAATTTTTTATAAACTTGCTATGAAATGTCATGAAAGGAATCCTATGAAATTTATCAGTTTACTAATACTCCATCTTTAAATATTCTATTTTTGTGGTCGAAAACTCACACTCGCAGCCAAGTTTTTTCAAATCGTTAGAAAAACACCGCTTTGATTGCCTTCATGTCAGAAAATGGTTGACATATGGCTACATTTTAAATTTTAATTTTTGGAAGAAACTTTAATATCTCAAACTTCTCCCATCCTTTTTTTTTCAGGTCTTCACGTTTCAGGGAGGTACGTCACTACCCACGAAGCTGTAGGGATGAAAAAACACTCGTGTCGTTGTAACTGTCATATTAGAGAGCTACTGAATTCACTCGAACTCGCACGCCACGTTAGGCTTAGCCACTACGCCCTCGGTGAAAGTTAAGAGCTTCGGTATTTATATCGAGCTAACTCTGATTTCAATTTAGAAACTGGTTTGCTTACAAATTTGGACGAAGTTTGTTGGATGCTGTTTTAATAGGCCAAAAAAACCGATATTTTACACAGTTAATCATTAGATGAACAGTCACTTTTCTACCTCCTTCCAAAATTACATTTTGTTTCTACCTTGTTGCGGAACAACTCCAGTAAACTTGGTTAGACTAATAGTGACATTTCTGCGGTATTATTTAAAAACTATGGTGTCACTCTTACAAGAATAATTTTAAATTTTGCAGACAAAATGATATAAGGCCTTTCAATTATATACGACAACTACAGCGGTTACACGTGTACAACTGTAAAATCACTGTGAAAACAACAAATCATAAGCTATTTACGTGCAAATAAATCCCCGACAACTATAATGGTTTCTGTTTTTTTTTGGCCATAGAATTTTACCTTCGTGAAAAAAAAATTAGGTAATTGTTCCTCCAACTGAAAAATCTTGGCTATACCACGCTAAAGTTCTTAGTATACTTTATTTTAAAATGTGTATGACGTCTTGTGTTTTGGAAAGGAATGAACCTCTCAAGATTAACGTAGGTAACGGTAGTTACTTCAACTCTTAAACATATTTCAATGGTTCATACAATCATTAACCATTTCGGGACATTTCTTAAACAAACCTACCACCAGATGTTCCACCTTTCTCTTAAAATAACTAATTAAGTGTTAAGATGTTCCATATTTATCGCGATATATAGAATATATTTATAGTACAATTTATTTATTAATTTCAATAACAAGACTACGAAAGGATGTATCAGAGGAGTGCAAGGAATTTGGGGAAAACGGAAAATTAATATTAAATCTCGGAGTAACTGGAAAATAAACTTAACCGTATGAAAATGGTCAAAAGTCACGAGACATCAGAGTTTCGCCGTAGTTGGCCGTTGAATCTGCGTAGCTATCTTAGGGTTATTCCCTCCCTAAAAATAGGTCTTGTGCTAATTTGCTGTTACCCGGTTACTGTTCATTTGTTTATTTATTAATGACGGCTGTTCGTGAAGCCAGCAGAGTGGCTTTTCTGTCGTCGGCTATTGTGTTTGAAGCCTGGACAGAGTTGGAAACTGGTAAGGTTTTAAAATGTTATATTTAAAGTTATGATATGGATTAAAGTAAGGTTAATTGTAGAAAAACGGTTACCACTGATTTCTACAGAGAACTCTTTTCCAGAATTAAGAGAGAATTATTTTTATCTTTATTATTAAGGCTCGTTTGGATTATTTTGGCAAGGGCGCAACATTTTATGTGGATTCTCTTCTATTTTTCTCTTTTTAACTTTATCATTGTCTGCTTTATTTCCTGGAAAATGCATAAAAGCCCTCTTTTCAGTAATGCATTGTACAACACAATTGTTTTCACCGCGTCAACCCTGAAGGTTAAACCAAGGAGTATAAATGTCAGAACTACTTTTAGTCGCGAGTTTGTAAGTCCATCAGTCACTAGTAGAGTAAATAGTTATTGGCGAAACTTTGCTTGATTACGACAATCTTTGCTTAACCTCAATCCACATGGAAGATTTGTCACGACGTCTAAAAACCACCGCAACCAATTCTGTCAAGATCGCAACAGGTATCCCGCCTGAGAAGAATTTTCATTCCATCACGACACTAACTTGATGGATGTCCTCAAGAATTAACCGCATTCCTTCAAGACCAATTATTCTTAAGGAGGAAATGAGTACTATCGCGACTATTAAATGATAAATCAATTCCCTTAATTTTTTGGTCTGTAAAAGTTGAAATACCGATGTGACATCAGTTGCGACAATATTTCCGGGATGTGAGCCTATCAGTCGGAAGTTTTTATAATTGTGCAAGTAATAGTTTTAGAAACTGAGGATGTAGTCCTTAATTTAATTACCAATGCAATACACACCACATGCACTGCACTTCCGTCTTTTCCACATAGACACCATTCTCTCACATTGGCTTCTAACAACACCACAATCCACGGGTCTTTAATTCCAATTATTCTAAATAGACACCAAATGACTTGTACTCCATTCAGTGGCGGCGGCAGGATATTCTTTGGTGTAGGCTAAAGGTTTTTCACAAATTTGGGCCCCCTTAATTATTGTTAAGAAAATTTAAGAATACATTGTTTAAATTGTTTGTGAGTATTTAATATCGTAACTCAAAGCCGGTAACTACGATGACGACGAAATTGTTAAAACCCACAATTTTGGGACCGTCCACAAACGCTGACCCCCCCCCCCCGATCACTCTTTTGTCACGATTTCTCATAGCCCTCCCCTAAAAACCATGTCACATTTTTAGGCCACCTCCAACGAAATGTTATCTGTCTTAATTTACAAATTTAATTTGATCAATTTGAAAAGAGACCCTTTTTTCTTGAGTGATATGACGATCCCTTCAGAAATATTTTGGTCGGCTTGAAATTCAAAAGTTCTCTTCTACTTAGCCTCTGATTTAGCTTCAGAACTTTAATGTCTGGTTGTGCTTTTTTTTGTAAGCTTTAAAACATTTTCCATGAAGCTTAGTTAAAGGGGCACACTTTATAGGTTTCGACATTGATGGTCATAAACCTTAGTCTAATAGAAGTGAGATGAGACTAGAAGTGAAGGGCTCTAGCATTGATAGTAGATCCTGGCACTAATGAACAAATTTGAGCATTTTATGCCGCTTCCCACGCGCTAAAACTAGAGGGAAAAAAATTGGTCGAGTTCCAAAAACATTTCCTACGCCCTTCCCTTCAACCTAAAGCGGCAGAACACGGACGCGGGTGCTGGAATCTAGTTCGGCCGTCTACCGCCACGAGCGTTTCACGTTTTGGAGGGAAAATTCAGAAACCGCTACCAGAGGGCCAACCGTTGGTGTGTCATCAAGAATATTCACTTTCGCCGAGTGAAGAATTTGGTTAGCTCAGTACGTCTGGTCTCATCTCACTTCTGGTCTAATCGATCATGATATTCAGATTTCAAAAATGTGCGAAAGAAACGAAACCATTTCAATCCGAAAGGGGATCCGACTCAAAATTTAGACACTCGGGACACTTACTGTTAAAATCCTTTTGCGTCAAAATAGCTAAATGCAATGCATGGAGTTGGTTAAGTGTTAATCTCACTCGCATTTAATTACATTCAACTACACAACAGGCCTCCTTCTGACTTCGTATCAAAATGAATGTTAAATCTGACACCACCCCCATTTGTCACGGACCGTCACAAATTTCGAAACCCCCTCCCCCCAATAAGAGTGTGACGTAGTTTATTTACGATCCCTTAGACATGTTTATTTTAACGTGAAATTTTTCACATCCTTTTTGGCAGTAGAAACAATGGGCTTTAATAATTTCCATTATCAACGAAAGTGGGGCCAAAATGTACTACATTAAATTCAGGGCGTCGCTGGGCCCCTAACGGCGTTAATGGGCCCCCAAATTGAAACGAAAAGTAGGCTATAGCCTGTGTCGCCTACCCCTGGCGCCGCCACTGACTCCATTATCATCGTTAGAGTTAAGATTTACGTAGCAATCGCCTAGGATTACAGGAATCGTGTAGCATCCCAGTGGTAGGGCTTCCACCAAAGGTTCACGCAATTGAGCTTTACTTATCACTAAAAAGAGTGTTAATTCCGAGTCTCGTATCTTATAGCAAGTAACCTTAGTAGGGGTTTACGTACCTCCAAAATACTTCTACTTGCTCCATATTGGGCTAAAATTTACAAAATGTTTGGCAGGGATAAATCATTAAAACGAGCGCATGGGTTTCTCCAAATACTGGTCATTAGCTTGAATCACTCCAAATGGCCTCTACCTAACCTTTTGATAAGTACGTGGATGATGGAAAGATGATGAACAAATTAAAGGAATTTTAAAGTAACTCCACGAGCATCGATCCTTTGAAGTCCATAAAATTAATGTAAACTATATATTTTTGAACACCTCATTGTATTACAAATCACGAAAACTCTCCGAAGTTACGAAATGCAGGACGAGTAATGAATATCTTTGCTAGTTCGCATCTTCGATGGAAATAAGTTTAGGTAATTAGAGGGACGCCAAAGCTAGTATAGAACACGTAATGTAGATGTTCCTGCCATACAGAATTAATGGGAAGCCTTCATATGAGCAGTTCCCTTATGAGCGGTTCCCGAAATGGCAGTTTACCCATTACAGCAATTACCGATACAGCGGTTCCCGAAATGGCAGTATACCCATTACAGCAATTACCGATACAGCGGTTCCCGAAATGGCAGTTTACCCATTACAGCAATTACCGATACAGCGGTTCTCGTAAACGCAGCGTACCGTTACAGCAGTTCTCTAAAGAGCGGAAAAACAGATATGCGAAAAATGGGGAAGCCTTCATATGAGCAGTTCCCATATGAGCGGATTTCATAATAGCGGTCCTCATAACAACAGTTCCCTAAATCGCGGTTCCCGAAATGGCAGTTTACTCATTACAGCAATTACCGATACAGCGGTTCCCGTAAACGCAGCGTACCGTTACAGCAGTTCTCTAAATAGCGGAAAAACAGATATGCGAAAAACTATAGTTGTTTATTATGGTGTAAGCTGGCCCAGCTGGGTTATATGAACTCAAAAAGTTGATTATTTCAACTAAATAGTATGAGGTCAGGTTAGGTTTTTTTTCTCGTTTGGTTAGACTTAGGTTTGTAATATTTTGGAAATGGTGTAACAATGTTACGCCTTTTCCAAGAAATTACTGTTTACAATTATCTACTTCCGAAATAAAATAACCTTTCTCGAATTATAATATGCCTTTTCCAAAAAAATTACTGTTTACAATTATCTATTTCCGAAATAAAATAACCTTTCTCGAATTATAATATGCCTTTTCCAAAAAAATTACTGTTTACAATTATCTACTTCCGAAATAAAAAAACCTTTCTCGAACTTCAATATGCGTTTTCCAAAAAATTATTGTTTACAATTATCTACCAAAAAAAAATGTTTTATTAGGTCACATTCCTGATTAAATGATCACGGAAAAGGTAGTATTTGAAACCAACGAATATAACTGTATTGTTAAGAAATGCTCGAAACTCAAGACAAACACTGCTATTTCTCAAAATAGCAGCCGCTATTTCTCAAAATAGCAGCCGCTATTTCTAAAACAGCAGTTTTGAAAAACTCCGCTGTTTTTTTGGAATCGCGGTTGCTATTTCGAGAACTGCTCTACAGGGAACTGCTCATATGAGGTACACCCGAATTAATTACGTAAGGAGCCAGAAAAAAGCTATAAAACCACGAAGGATAAATGACAAATGAAGTGTCTCTTATGACTCTCTCAATTCGGGTAGAGACGGTTGAGTTTTCATAACTTCGTAGATCAACAAGCAAATTTATAGTGTCACACACATGTAACTTAACAAACCGTTGAGAGGCAAAAAATAAGCTATAAATATTCTATACATCCTAATATGGGTTCATCTTTCCTCTGTTCATGCTCCTTGATTGTTTTTTACTAGGCCTAGTGCTAGTTTGTAAAGAATTCAAATATTCATTGGACGAATAGCAACCAGATGGAAATATTTTCATTGAACACGGGGGTTTTTGGTAGCGTGAAAACTTCCTAAAAGCCCCTTGTATCAATGTTTCCTGCGCTACAGCTACACTTTTAGTGGAGCACCCCACCAGGCGTTGTTGTCTAAAATTATCCTATTCATTCCAGGAAACGTGACATTCTTTATCCTTCTGTTACATCAATACCACAAGTTCGTACAAAACCAAACTTTCAGAATATTATTAGCATGTACTGAGAAAGCTTTGCACCGAGATTTGTAAAAATCTGTGGAGGGTAAGGTTTTCAAGAGCATCACTAAACCTCGGATCCGTCTCTATCTTTTAACATTGAATGTGTATCGTCCAAGGCGAATATTACCGATTACGCTGATCGATTCGATGTGAAAGTTCGGTTTTGGTCGCGCTAAGTACTTTCCTTTCGTAAAATTTAGAAGAAGATTTGGGTAACGTTATGTTTGTATTTTCCCACTAGTCTACCCAAAGTCTGATGGAGCCCGTATCCATCTCTTTGGCTTTTTGCTAACGATTCATAGTGAGCCAAAAGTTAATAACACATTCAAATCAATAGTTTTACGTTTTTTAATGACCATGAGTGGTGATCGCATCTAGATCGATAGAGTTAATGGTTATCTGGCCGCGCTATAGCTTCCTTTCTGTTGAGCATATTTCCTAGGTGTGCGGCTAGAGATAACACTGCTTCATTGTGGACAAAAAATCACAATGATGCTGGAAATATAAGGATATTGTTAATTCCTAACAAGAAGATAGTTTTTACACGTCAACCTAGATGTAAATAAAACGTTTTGTAACACTAGATTATTTATTTTAACTCCAATTGCTTACCAACAAATTAACAACAGAAAGATGCGTATTGAGGTCGTTTAGCCCTACTATCGACTTTGAGAAGTAATATTTATCTTTCCCAACTTGTTAGTTCTACGTACAGTCCCTTATTCCCTTTGAGTTCTATCGAAAGTGATAATAGTTCCATTTATTATGACAGCTAACCCAGAATATACCACCGTGATATATATATATAGTAAAATTTTATGTCACATGCCACTAGTAAAATCGGATTCTGTTATTATCCATTCCAAATTTTATTATTTTTTTTTTGATTCAATGTTTTATCTAGTTGACTATTTTATATTTTCTGATAAAATTATGAAGCGTAATTATTGGTTAGGTACCTAATTATCGGCTTATACGAGTAACGACTTTATGAAGTTGACATTTTTTAAGTGAAAGAAGAAAATGGAGAGATTGCACCTTTTTATATTTTTTATTTAACAGTAAATTTTGTTTCAAATAGCACATATAGTAAAATAAGCCTAGGCTTCCTATTTTAGACCCTAATGAGCTGAGCATAATGATGATGATAATAAAATTATTGTTAAAGCCAATAAACGTTATATTAGGGACTGTAGTAAGGAAAGAGTTGCGAGCCGTGCGAGGAAAGAGGTGCTGTTTGAAATTTCGCAATAGCGTTGCGTATATGTAGGCTTTTAAACGCATTTCTTGGAGTGGCCCGCCCGTCTAGGGAAGCCATTACGGATCATTAAAGACGACGAGACGTGACAAAACTGAATTAAGAACGTGTCAGCTAACATTTTTATCCCTAGTTTTTCTCCAGGTTTTGACACTTATTTCATTGAGAGGATGCCAATAATATGATGTAAAACATGGACCTAAGATTTTAGGATAGTGATATTTTGAATGAAACTGAAGTTCAGTATAATCACTTTTCCTCCAATGCATAGATATTCAAGTTTTATCGTACTTAAGCATAACAATTCGTTTTTACGAAGTAGTTTAATTAACTTAGAAAACTGACGGTATTCGATAATTCACACTATCAAGAAGTGTGACTGATCTTATCTGAATAGTTACGTCCCCTTGATATCATGTTTGCCAATTTTTACCTCTCCGAGTGACGTATGTCACGGAGAGGTATTACACCGGCCGTGTCTGTGTGTCTGTCTGTCTGTGTGTCTGTCACGCCCCACGTGACCGCGTTCGCAGTTTGCGTATCGGAGCAAACGTGTTCCCAAATTCCGGACTGCATTGACAGTTCACGGAAATTTGGGTTTGTCTCCACTGGCTATTCTACTTGAATTCCAACACCACCAGCTTTGGTTTTCGTCCACTCCACATGGACACTAGTCTGTACTTGCAAGCTTCCAAGCACAACCATCTTCTGTTCTTCGTCAATTTCACCTTGACACCAGCTTCTATGCACCACCATCTTCTGTTCTTCGTCAATTCCACATTGACACCAGCTTCTATGCACCACCATCTTCAGGTCTTTGTCCATTCCACATGGACGCCAGTCAGTCCATTCCGGCTTCTTTTCCTTCGTCATCGTTTGGTTTCAAGATATACGCGGCGATCGGCTAGGGTTACGAGAAACGTCTAGCCTCCCAATGGCAGGGCTTCCACCATCGGTTCACGCGAATGCGTTTTTATCTATTATTGGTTTCAAGATATACGCGGCGATCGGCTAGGGTTACGAGAAACGTCTAGCCTCCCAATGGTAGGGCTTCCACCATCGGTTCACGCGAATGCGTTTTTATCTATTATTATAATGGAAACGAATCGTATATATACCCCAAAATTTGAAGAAAGCGGGCAAGAGGGGTACCCTTCACTTTAAACGTCAATATTAGCAAAGTTTCGAAAGATAATAGGAACAACTTTATTTTAAACGATTTAACTATTTTTAAAGTTATTTACTGGCGATTAAAATAATTAATATCATTTATATTTAATTAATTATTTAAGATAAACTTATTTCTATGTACTGACACAAGTGAGAGTTAATATAGAACGAGTAATGAAGATTGCATCTGAAACGAAACACTACACGCATATCAAAGTTAATATAAAACGAGTAGGATGAAAAGATCTCTTACAAAACTATAACATTTTCTTTTTGCAGAATATTAAAGGGATAGAATCGATGTTTTGGCTACTAATGAAAAGATTTCATATTTTAAAATCAGATAGAACCTAAAATTACGTTTTCAAAAATATATATATATTGATACTTTTAATAACTTAACTATTTTTAATTAATTTTTAAAAGTATTGTTTTTTGGGACTGCTCCGATCACTACCCCCTCCTGCGTCGTTTGGCAAAAACACGGTTGAAACATCTACCCACCCCTCCATACGCTCCTCTTATTTGAAGATATGGTAGCTTTACGACTAACAGTCGTTTTCATACTATTTCACTTGTGGATCACAAATAAACTTGGCCTTAACTTTTATTTCGATTTACGTGTTTTGAGAGGCGTGAAAGAAGCTAAATAGTTTCATAGCAATTAAATCGTTTAAGTAAGAGGTTTAGCACATTTAATTTGAAAAATAAATCTTAAAAGCTTGAATTTAGGGCCACTTAGAATAAAAAAATCGAACATGGAAACTAAGCCTTTGCCAAAATGTCGTAGAAAGTGCGTTGTTTTTGACTGTACCAATACAGACTCGGACAAATCTCTGTCATTTCATAGTCTACCAAGTAACGAATTATCCGAATTTGAATTTTCCTCACTTGACTCACGAATTTCGAAAGATTCAACCGAGTCTAAACTATCGGATTCTACTACAGAGTCAGGCCCGTCTGATATTTCGGATTCCGAGCTACGACTCGACGTCGACGATGACATTTTCTATTTGGCTCCTGTAGCAGACGACGGAAAAAAAAACCTACTATCCTCAACTTGAGTTCACCTATATACTCCTATTTCCAAACAACCAATGAATCAGTGGACGTTAGCAACGTCACTAGGGTAACAAAAGAAGTTGGACGGTATTCGCGGCTAGTTTGAATTTCAAAATATCTAACGTACTTTTCTTAATTTTAAACGTTTTAATTCGATTTTTTTTGGCACACATAATTTTAGGCACATTTTTTTACCTAAAACTGCCCTCATCTTGTACTAGTCGGAAATCCTTGATTCTATCCCTTTAAATGGAAATACTTAAATATTTTTCGGCATTACGATTCTTTTAGTAGTTGTGTAGCTATAAAGCTCTGTTTCATCTCAATATTCCAAGAACATCTTTTGATATTAACATTTAAAATTTGGTGTTTACTTTTTAATTCATCTTTACTACATTTATATATAGTGTAAACGTAACTTTTAGCTTCATTAAATAATAAGGATGCTAATACTTCATCTCTTCATACGTGTTGAAACGACTGGGTCTATGAGATAAGATAACCTAGATCTTAACCATAATTGACCTTGTTTCATGTCCTCTTATAGGAGGTCTTAACGGTTCAGAGTGAACCGAAAGTTAAATACACATTTAAGTGATAGATATTAGGTCCTCATTAGAATTATGGAGGATACGCAGGAAATTATTAAACGCTTTGAACTTTACAAATGATCATGGCAATATCTCGCCGATTAGAACTATGTATTTCCGGTTTGTCTCATTGGCTGGTGGACCTGTGTTTGGAAAGAAAATTTGTCTCGGCTCGGAGAGGTTTATTTTGGTTTCCCAACTTGTTATAAGCTGAAATTATACTCAAATATATTAAAGATAAATATGGACTATATCGCTCGTCATACGACGTATTCTTCTATTTAGACGCTGAAACTACACATTCCCTAGACTTCTAATTACCAATAATTAGACATATTATTTTTATGAGTCGCTATTTCTAATCCATACGTAATTATCCTTGAATTTTAATATTATACGTATAATAGTTATTCAGTTTATGAGTGTCAGGCTGTTGTGCGGTAGGCCTTTCTAGTCAATGCAAAACTTAAAAGTTACTATAATATTGTAAAATTATCTTATCTGGTGTCGCAAGGTACACACAGTTTTTTGCAGACAGGATACTCAAATCTCGGTCTTACAAACGTTTCTCAGATTTCAGGGTGCCAAATGTGTAAAAAAAGTAATTACCAGAGTTTTAAAGGGAATATTAAAGCTTCCATTTTAAACTTAGATAAGATCATAATCCTCTCTCTCGCTTTAAATATATCCAACAAACGAAAAACACAATTCACAATACTTAACCATACTAGTACAATTAAATGCAATGCTTAAACTTACTATTATAATCCACATACTTTTAAAATACATGAGCGAAAAATATCATCTCACCCCAATTCTCTCCCATTCACTCTCCCTTCAATGACGAATGACAAATTTTATACTGTCAAAGGCGGTTCTCTTTCACACCGCCTCCACCGCCAACAACAACAGGGTTGGTCAAATTAAGACCCACATCGTAGATGTTCGTCATACGATGTGGCTAAAAACTAAGTTGGGGAAATGTTCAAAGTGGAACTAAGTCTACCAAAAATGTGCTCCTTCGTGTGATGAAGCATACACGGTAATTATTCGGTTTCGATTGGGTCTCTTTGATAATCCAAGATATTATTTAAATATGTTCGTTAGCGTAGTGAACTTCAATACGAAAGCTCTATAGCAAAGTGTCATGTCGACCACTTTGTTTTTGTATATATTTACTCAAAACATTACTTTAAAATAGCTTTCTATCATGCTTATTGTGTTAATATTTATATTTGCTTTATTGCTTTTAAATTTTGTGCCTCAAATATCTTTCCATATCATTTAAGTACCGAAATAAAAATGCACTATTTTTCCTGAGGTTTATCTAGGAAGATAACTTTAGTAAAAATGATAAAAAGACCAATTCTGATTTCGTTCCTTCGCTTCTGGCTATGGAGATTTTAATGTTATCTGAAAGAGCTTCTTACAGTTAAGAAACAGGGAAAGATGCTGAAAAAAATAGAATTCATACATGTATCTTGGAGTCATCCTCCCACGAAACGACATCTACACGAGACAGGGATTTCCCCAAGGATGACGGAAATATTTTTCCCGTCTTAGTAAAAACCAAGAAACTTGTTTTTACATCTTTTTGTGGAGGGCGGGAGCCAAGGGCACTCTTAAAACCTAGTCAGATAAAAAAGCACCGTATTCCACTTTATGCAAAGCCTTGAAAGCTCACATCTAGAAGTATTTATAAATTATTTCAACTTAAAAAAATTATCCATATTTTATCAAAATCATTATCATGATATTTAAAAGTAAATATATCACATTGATAATAGAGAGAGTCAGATCGAAAGTTCAAATGGTGATTAAAAATATTCCTATGCATTTAGAGCTTTTATGTAGAGCTGGAATAGGGATTTAGAGGTAATCACTAAATGATTTTCATACTGGCGTCATTGATAAAGACAACTCAGGTAATGTTTCAGTAAAGCAGACGGTTTATTGACTGAGGTTTCGGCTTCTATGCAAGATCAAAGAGAATCCTTACTTCTAATCCTGGCCTTGACCAGAAAATTCCTTCACTGAATTCGGATCTATAGTGAGTGTTAACTAACATGAGTAGTACCAGACAATTAACAGCCAAAAGTTAGGCTGAAATATTCGAAATTCTAGAAACCTTTAGATATGACATGACTTCTTTAGTAGGTTTCATTTGAACCAGCTAATCAGATGGTGCTTTTCAAGTCGAAAGGCAAATAATCGGAGCCGTTTATATTGAAAACATTTTCATTCAATGCAAAAACATTACATAATCTCTATTTATACCCATTCATAACAATGAAATGTCATGACCTCTTTAATCTACTTCGAAAATAAATAAAATAATTCATACTTCGTCGGTAAGTTATTCAATGCCGTATATTTACCATTGTAAATTACCATCGAACGGGGAAAAGTACTTATACTGATTTTCTAAACATTGCGTTAGTGAAGCGTCTCCACAATCACACATTGACGATTTGATAATGGCGGACCGTTCGTTTTATATTAACTATGTTCCATTACCGTTTTGTCGGTATTTCAAAATTTGGGAAAAAATGAAACTGTATTTTTACATTCAGAGTATGACTCCCTTTTGCTTGGTGTCTTTAATGGGAATGATATGAAGATTTTTGGAGATTCACATCTAGAAACGAGCTTCAGTCAAATGACAACCTTTATTTCTTTCTCCTACGCAAGATTTTTCTAAGATCTTATTTATGGGAAAGAATCGATATATGGATGGTGCTATTTTCCATTAGAGCTCGAATTGTTTCATATTTTTCTCGGTCAACACACCCAATAAACAGATCCCGTGGAGAAAGAAAGACTGCTGTGTAATGAATTTTGGAATATTTTAGACCTCCAGGCATTTTTTCACTTTGTTTCCTTTTTTTCTTATTTTTTATATTCAATTATTAAATAAAATCTTCCCGTTTTCTGATCGTACACCGAACACTTTTCTTTTTTTTTACTTCAACTCAATTAACAAAATGGAAATGTGAAAACACAAGAAAAAAGTGCACAAATACGCCAAGGTAGAGCTCCAAATTATTTGAGAGTAATCAAGTAAATTTTAAAATAACCAAAAATGTAAAGGAAAAATCCCGTTAGGTATTTTTTTTCTATGCAAGTGCCACATTTGAAAAATAATACCTTCTTATCATTGTGTGTTACGCTTTGACTGAAAGTAATTAAAATTTGGAAAATGCATGAGAGAGGCTACCACAAACTATAATTTAGCCAAGGAGCTAAAAAAAATTTGAAAGAAACAAAACTCGTAAGTAAAGATAAATGGTTTAAATGTATGTTGATGTAAGGAGTGTACAAAAATGTAGACTAGTCGAGATTAAATAAAAGGGAAGCCTAAAATTTTTATACCTCGGGTTAAAATTGTTCTGGATATGGTACTGTACATTTAAATTACAACTTTTAAAAGTGCAAAATCTCGCTGTCTATATAAATAAATCTATTAGGGGCGTCAGACACGCCCTTCGTGCAATGTCAAGGTTGTTTCACGAATATCACAAGGGGAGAAATACCGCAGATAATTAAATCTTTTCCTCACAGCATACGTCGCTTATTAGGGTATAAGAGGAGACGAAGAGTAGAGAAGGTTTCTAGTTCTGAACTTCCCTTTACTTGCCAGCACCCTTATTAAGCAAGCGAGAGTGCCCTGGGGCGTACTCCTTGTCCCCAAGTTCTACAAAACGGCTAAAAATGGCCAGCGTGCGACTCATTTGCATGCTTGATTAATGCTAATCGGACCAAGCTTTAATTCTTGTTCCTGAATTAATTTTCGCCATCTGCTAGTCTTAAACTTCGTTTGTGTTGAAAGAATGAATGAAAGGTTTTTGAGAATCTGGAAAACCGCCTGCGACGTAAAATTGGGGTGAAGAGCTACCAGGGTTAGTGGGTAAGATGGTGAATGAATTCCGTTTGAATTTGATGGACAGTGAAAGTTAGTACCATATACGCTTACCAATGGATACGGTTTAATGTTGTTATAATTTTCAGTAGTGTTTCTGCTTGCTGCAACGATTTTAAAGACTCCAATTAAACCTTCGAAAAAATGGGATAAGGATTTATACTTTTTACACTGTTCCAAAGGGTGTTTAGTTTTGAGGATGTAAATTTAGGTAGCAAACCGCAGCATTAGAGTTTGTGATGGATAAAAATGGAAGCTGTACTAGTAAACGTGACTCTGTTACATGTGCAACATGAAAACTGTTGTCAAAAACGATGTTAAAATGAATAAAAGAAGTTTTTCAATTTAGAAGTCTTCTATAACATATTTTTGATTTTAATCATCTGGACTGTAGTCTAACACTGAATTGCATGTTGAAGAAAAGAAGCTCACTCCACAGCATGATCATGTATTTGAAAGTTTCAACAATGGAACAAAAAAGTGTAACACTTTCAGCTAAGGACTTGAACCATCTCATTTACTGAACGTTTTATCTAAGCCTTTATAGGTATTCATCCCTTAACTGCGGACAACCTGGCTAAATGAATAACATTGAAAGAGAAGGGATATGAGCTTGATCCCCAAAGAGCTGCGGTGCAACGCAACAAAAATTCAAAACTAAAATTCTCGAAAACGACGACGTGCAACGTATTTTTAACCGACATTACAACTTTGCCTTTTACATATTATTTTTGGGAAATTAATTTGAATTTGGATGAGGGTTTTAGGTAATGAGGGTAAAATGTTAAGTTCAAACCAGGGTTAAAAGTCATGAAATGATTTAATTAAATGTATAATTATAGAATTTATATATTTTATAAATAAACCAAGGTTTTTTTCCTTTTTAAAAAGGTATGAAATGACGATTGTTTATTAATCAAAATAAATATGGATTAATAATTGTTTTAAACATTACATCAGAAATGCAAGATATAACCCTCCTACTTAGGGAAAGTGCGCAAGGTCAACATGAGATGTCACGCCGTAGAAACAAACCGACTTTTTTCACGTACCTAGTTGCAAAACGTTCTCATATTCTGGAGTTTTTAGCTCAACCGGAGATTTAAATTACATATTTAGCCTTGACTATAAGTGATACCTATAACCAGAAGTGAGATGAACTACTATTTACGTTTTTTATTAGTATATCCAGCAGCAGGATAAGGGACTAGAAGTACTGAGCTAACCAAATTCTTCACTCGGCGAAAGTGAATTTCTTGATAACACACCAACGGTTGGCCCTCTGGTGGCGGTTTCAGAATTTCCCCTCCAAAACGTGAGACGCTCGTGGTTGCGACTATCCTTTTGGGCAGGAACACATACCCTTACTTGGAATGAGTAAAAAGCCATATACCCTATTGCAATGCGTAATGTAAAAGAGGGTAAGGGCCTAATCTTTCTCTACCTGGGAATCTATAAGGTCGATTCTACAGTAGCTTCCAAAAATACTGCGCCTCCTCTTGTTGCCATGCGCTGTAAGAAAAACCGTACTGTCTAGTATCTTCTTAGTTATTTTTCTATGCATCCCCAGACGTACTACAAAATGCCTTCGTGTAAAGGTACTTTATCATTTTAAAAAAAGGTATTTTGTTGTATCATTTAAACATCAACAAAGGTCAGAAGAACATTTTCAAATTTATTACCGAAGAAGGTACCTGTTAACACTCAAATAGGTTCGAAAACATACTTTTAAAGGTATTTTGTGCTACCGAATTTGGTGTAACATAAAACCCACCAAAAGGTCGAAATTATACGCGACATCAGATATTATTTGGGGAAAATTTGAAAATGGTAAGCCTTGTCATTTGCTGTCAATTTGAGGTATGCATAGACCACTTCGATGTAAGTGAGAGGGAAAGACACGGAGGTAAAACTTTGCCGTCCATCTCGCCTAGCGTCTGCTCTGTTTGCTAGGGGGAATCATGGTAGTTCGCACAGTCAGCGAGGAATCAACCCAATCTATGTTGCGATACTGAAGATTACATACCCCTTTTTAGTTCAAAAGTTCAGGAAAATGTGATTCTGTTAAAATACGATAAAAATGAGGATCACATATACAAGGATATTTTGGGAATGGCGACGCTAGGATTCAAACATGTATATTAATTATGTATACCACATATTATAATTGTATTATCTTTAAATGATGTAAGGTATGCTAATGTTAATAACTGTCGAAGAAAATAATATTAATTGTATTTAAATATTAAAGAGAAACCACAAACTAGGAAACTCGAGATTGAAATTTATCTTAGTTCTATCTTTGACCTCTCCGGAATCTATTTGGCTGGAATTTTAAATCTCGGGTAGAAACCGCTACCCTATTAAATGTGAAAACTAACCCAAACTTAACTGAACCTATTATGCATGTTTATACATAATATTCCAATACTATGCACTCATTACTAGTGCTAATGATCAAGTAAACAGTGTTAGAGAAATTGGGGTTGAATTATTAGTGTTAGCAGGTGTTAGTAATAAGCTGATCGAAGTTAAAAAGATCGCTTTAAAGGGATTTTTTTAAGTCCTTTTCTATTTCTTGTCTGAGTCAGGTTTAAATCTTTCCTTGTTTACGTTAATAATGCTAGTAGGGGTAACGGTGAACATTTCATCAAGTGTGTAGAAAATTCTCTTTCTGTATGGTATGTCGGATCAAAGGAACTAGTGATATTGCAGTTTCTTATTTAAAATGCTGCAAGTACGAGGAGAGGTTTTTTTTTCAAAATCTTGATTTCATTCATTTTGCTTTGCATTAGTTACTTGATAAGTTGATAATACAGTTAAAGTCGTTACAAATCAAAACGTACGTAAAGGTATTTAATGAAACCAATTGTTTTATAATAACTAAATTTTGCGGAAAATGAGAACAGAAATATTTTTTTTTCTTTATCATCTACATTTTAATTAGGTTATTACTTATGAACCGTAGTGAAATTTAGACTTGTGCAAGTTGCAAAAATGTATGATAATTGTGCTTGTTTTACGAAAACATTGGATTGGACTGGAAAAGTTCGGCGTATTATGACCTCAGTTTCCAGGTACCACTTTTTACTCGCTGTATAGGAAGAATCGAAAATGTTGGCCGTAAAATATTTTCACTTGCACCATTGGATTCGACCGGCACATTTATATGGAAGCGACAAGCGCAGCTGTTGCCAGATCAAAGTTGTCCCAATCTATCAGGAGCAGGCGGCAAAATCGGCATAAATATTGGCTATCTATTCCAAAACGTCCTTCAGATTTATCGGAAGGACGCTCTTCTCCTTCTTATGCTCGTTTTTTAAAACATTCCAAAAAAAAGCCATTTTCTCACCCTCCACTTTAACGTATCCTATTTTAGTTTCACCTGCTGTAAATTATTTGTAGAATATAGTGTATTGACCGATATATTAGGTGAAGCTTTTCCAGTCAAACCTCTTTCGCAATAGAGCAAAGAAGCCTACAAAGTTTACATTTACTATAAAACTAAAAAAGCATGTCGATATTAAAATCCAAGGAAGACAATGAAGTATTCGTCTTTGTCAGTTTGAGGATCATTAGAGGAATAAACCTTCACCACTAAGCATCCGTCATAAGATTGAAATGCGTATGAAATCTTGTTGCTGACTTTATGTAAGTCCCATTATATAGGACCACATTAGGACCTATAGATTAGTGGTAGAAAACTCATAAACAAAGTTTTAATTTAAAAAACAATAACATGGCCACACTGTAAAATAAATTCCATGTACTACCAAAATACTCAAGTTTCAACGATGAGATGCGTTTTTGGAACGAAAATATACCAATATATCTTTCATTAAGGCTGAATAACGTTCTGAGAAGTAAAATATTACTAATTCTTCAACTTTTTACATCATAGGAAATATTGAAAAAATTCTACAGCTAAAAATTTTAAAAACTACGAAAATTCTAAAAATGCGATTTGTTATTTTCAAACTTTAATATATTTAATATGGGTATAAAACAAGTTTACCTTCTGCTTTTACCAAGCGGTTAACAGATCCGGTATTATAATATATAATAATCGTCATATTTTTGGCATACTAAAATATAAATCAAATTTAACGTTATCCGAGGGTTACCTTGGCAGAGCCTTGTGAAACTATGGTAATAACCTGAACAACTTATTGAGAAGAATAAAGGTAGCCGCCACATATGTGAGAAGGCTTCTTTCTCATTCCCATTTCATCCATTTTGTAAAAGAGGGTTCGTTTCCTCAATTTCCATGACAATAGGACCCTGTTTATATCCACGAGGGGAGAGAAATTCCTATAAAAAAACTACTCGCAAAAAATAAATTCCGCTCTTCGATCTTTTTTCTCCTCTCTTCTTTTTAGCATTAAAAGCCAAAAAATCAAGATAGAAACCAAATAAAACCTCTTTTTCCTATCTTTCCCCTTCCCTTCCTCCTATATTTACGTTTCGGTGGGGACGTAGCTTAATGGATAAACTTATTTTTGAGGGGCCGCGTACAGCTACAGAGTCCTAAATTGTTTTTGCGTGTTGCAGTGAGTATGTCTGAGTGAGTATTTAGAAAACTATTATGCTACACGAAAAATAAACCTTTTCACTCGGTGAAGTTATTCTACCAATATGCAAACCTTCCTAGTCATGCGTGTAATCATCATGGTAGTATTAATCATAGAAAATACCTTATTGTTATATAATTAAAGCTCTTTAGAATATATAATGCCGCATTACCTAGAAAGACATTTTTTATAAGCATGTTTTTAAAAACAATTAAGTACCTTTTAAGAAAAATTATTCAAATCTCCTGCCATCTTGAAAAATAACTTCCTAAAACGAAAAAAAAATTTATACTTTATAATCATCTTACGTTTCTACCGATTTCATTAATGTGTAGCGTATTGGTTTGATAAATACATTTTGTCCATAGCTTTTAGAATTAAACATGTCGCCATCTTTAAAAATGGCCGCCCTAGAAATAACAAAAATGACCTGATCAGCAACACCTTTTTCCGCTTTGCTGCTTTTGTCACATTTAAAGATGTACCGACTTCAGTTTTCCAAACTTAAGTAAATCAACAAGAGTAGATTTTGAATCAAGTTTTTGTTTCTTGTTATTTTTAGTTCGACACGGTACTCGTAATGCTTAGGCGTTTAGGCTTTTAACGCTTATGTCAGAAAATAAGAATAGCCATTTCTTATAAAATAGCCTTTGCGTGTCAACTGGCTGGGGCCGAGAGGAGAAAAATACAGAGCCCACTTGGTTTTTTTTTGGGCTTTTTGTTTCTCGATCGATTACGATCGATATTTAGTCTTTAAAAACGTTAATGGTTAAAAGGACGGGGAAATATACAAACAGTGCATTAATATTGGAAGGTGAATGATCGATAAAAATACTTTTATATTATTCGTTTTAATTTTTTATATGTATTTTTTTTTTAAGCAATAACCACTTGTCATTACGTTTCATATTGAAGATCGTTTGTTTAAAGTTGTCAATATTTAATTACTGATGTTTTATTTAGTGATAAGGATGCAATGATACATAGAACTTTTTAATACGAAATGGCTTGGTCGTTGTTATTTTAAAATTCATATTTCCGAAATAAAAATTCTACTTAAACCCGTACTTCGCTAATCATAGAATCTTAGCCAGCGAGCAGTCTAAATACTTTTACCAACGGGTAAGAGACAGGCGCTAGTAGAGCAATGAAATATGTAGTGGCAATACTTTTAATTGATACGGGATTACGAACACATTTTTTCACGTATAAATATCTGTATAATATAATAGCAAAATTAGAGGTGTGCGGGTAGTGAGTTTTCAATTTCGAATCGGGTACAGGTAATCAAAAGATTGTTCTCGGGTATCGGGGCGGATACCCAAATTCTTGTCGGGTATTCGGATAGTTAGGCTTAGCCGAAAAATGGTTGTCGGGTAACAGTCGGGTATTTAAAATTAGGACGAATAGTTATCGAGGTGGGTACCCAAAATTTTCAGGTAATTAGGGTTAAATAAATAGATACTAACTTCAAAAATTCCATTAAGCGTACACCATTTTTACAGTTATATCTCAATTCTAGGTTCTTCAATGTATGGTCTTTCTTAATTTATTTATTTTTGAGGCTTTCTCTAACTTTTGGTTCCGCTTTCAACTTCTTAACCCTTAATCTTATTTCAATACAGAATACTGGCAGTGGGATGATATAGGTGTGTCTCAGAAAGAAACTACCACAGAACGTTTACCTTATGTGAACTAAATTTCACCTGAAAAAGTGTTACATAGAATTTCTTCATTCTTGAAAATTACGTTTCTTTCTAAACTGGACAGTGGACCTCTGATTCCTATTTTTTCACCCGCGATTAACCCGTCAACCTGTTTCAGCTTGACACGGGTAATGGGGGGTAGTATTTTTACTACCCGAGTAGTTTCGAATAGTTGGAATAGTCATTTTCAGGTGTTGGGTACCCGCACACCCCGAAGTGAAATCCTTCCACTCCATGGTTAACAACTAATTATAAAGGGTGGTATAGCAGAAGTTATAGTGGATTCCATGGGATATTATATTCGAAAATGTTCTAGGGCAAAATTCCCTAAGGACCACCGTATAATTTGAGTGTTTTATAAATGACCCTTTTAATATATTAGCTTTGGCTTTCAGTTTCTTTTCTAAATTAAAGGAGTCATCACTAAACACTCCAACTGTAACTTGAAATCGGTGGCCCTTAAGGTTAAATGTCTAAGAACATTTTCGACTCAAAATCGCAAATAAAACCCTTTGTACTTCGATCCAACCACCGTTTTTTCGATCACCCTGTATAAAACCCCGTATCCTACGATGTTTTTTTAAACAGAACTTGAAATTATTTTAAATGCGCAGCCATCTCTGAAAAAACGTCCTTACGCGATAACTTTGAATGTACTTTCTTTTGTTTACACCAATTAAGTCGTTTGACTAAGATGGTTTAACAGACACTCGGTAAGTTAATTAATAACCATATACATTAGGCCAGCACCAAATAGTAACTCAAAATTATTTATACCGAGTTTAACACCACGTGTTGGTAAATTTTTCCTATTCAACACTAATTAATTAGTAGAATTATCAATAGCATAGCACCATAATTTACTTGCAAAAATAAAAAATTGTTCATAAATATTTTATTGAAGCTAACTCGGAGAAAATTTTACATCAATTTTCCAACTATTCACCCTTTGAAAAACCTGATTAGACATTTTCATTGGGCATTCCTTCTGACCGAAATCGCACTATATACAGTGGAAAATGGTCGAACTCGCTTGTAAAGCACTGCATAAAATGGAATGTTCTTTATAAGAGTTCAAAGCGAAAGTCTTGGACTCGAGATTCCGAACAAGAGATAAGTTATAAACTCATCAGATTTTGGGGGCCGTTCGCGAGTTTCAGCACGGCGTACACCATGAGCGAAAGCCAGAGAATCGACCAAGAAATTTTCTGATGGATGGCACCTCTCCAACGTCAACGCCCTTTTCTTCTCATATCGTGTAGATAGTCAACATCTTTGAATGATCCCAAAAACGCAGTCTGTTACATCCACAATTTCATGGCAGTGCAAATATATATTTATAACTTTGAATTTTCCAAATTGATCAGGCACAAGTAAATTTCTCCATTAGGATGATACCCAAGAACGATACCGTTATAGCGATTTCCACTGACTGCTCGCGGAGCGCTCCCATGGAGCCATATAAATGGGAGAAGTAATTCTCGGCTTCGTTAAAGACTGTTTTTGCTAAATCAGGGTCTCCTATATTTATTGCTCCATGGGAGCGCTCCGAGAGCAGTAAGTGGAATTCGCTATTAATTTTGACTATATATTTGTAATCGACACATTTTAAGGTGATAAGGCATATCTGATTATTTTCTTTTGGCTTTAAAGTGTTAGAGTCACCAAAAATCGCTATTTTTAAAACTAAAAGTTTTTAATCACATCTGAAAGATCAAATCTTTCTGATTCAGAATATCTATTTATATAATGCATTATAATTTTCAAATATTATTAATACCCCGGCTTTCGGAACCTACTCGCAGAATTTTTTCAAACTATTTTGACAGTTGAACACTCCATATACCCCTGGTGACGTCACGATTCGAGCGCGCGTGAGCACGCGGCACGCGCGACTCCGCAAGTCCTATTTTTTTATTGATAGGTGGTGCTTTCAAAGTGATCGAATTTGACGCGCGTGCGATGTTTAAAAACTAGGCTTAGCTCTCGTAATGAAATCTGTCTCGCGCTGGTCAACCTCGTATGACGTCACCAGGGGTATATTTATAATTCCGTTTAAATGAGGTATGTGAAATATCAATTTTCTTTTTCATATTACAAAATGAATAAATTTCTATAAGACTTTTTACCTTGGATCTATTGTTATTATAACCCAATTGATGTTTTAAAACGAAAATTAGCCACTTTTCAAAAAACGTGGCACTAACACTTTAATAATCATTAGGAAACTGCTTTTAAATTTTTCAGAATGTCTTATTGTATAAGTGACGATTTTTCCCAATTGAGTAAATGCATACATAAATTCTTCAGAGAAAACTTACTGCTCCTGGTTTAAAGTGTATCCAGCATATTAATAGTATCGCAAAAGTGCTAACTGACTATAAATACGTCTCTTTCATTGCGCTAAGAACTCCTGTGGCCAACACTGTAGAAACTGGATTCAACGGCGTTATAATTACCTACTCGGAGAGCCCATCGGAGCTGATTATTGCCCATTTAGTCCATCAAAGGATTATTCAACGCGACGTAATAGCTAGCGATAAAATATGCTGAATTTTCAGGCCCTACTGAAAGCCTACCATTTTCAGAGCTCTAATGGTGATGCGAGTGATATAGGCATGATGTTTCTACAGGTGGTAAAATAGAATATTCAACCCTGACTGTCAGTCGCCGTTCATCAATTTAATTATGTCTACTAAAATATTATGCTTGTATATAGATTTAACTTGGAAGTTTAGCGACAGATTTGGTACGTGTTGATTTTCTAGTTGTTAATATTTCAACACATATAGCTGTGCAAGACTGTTTAATGCATTCATTGAAAGAGAAAGTCTATGTATTATAATGTTTCAAATTGATTGCCTCAGAATTAAATGGTGAAGCTATATTTTTTAAACTTCCACGGGTGAATGCATTATGCTACAGTGATTCTATATGTTTGTAAATTTGTATGAGTCATACTGAACCAAAATATGGTCTTCCCTTAATCATTTTCGTTTCTGAAACAGCTGGTTTTTTACTACCACCAATTAAACAAATAGCAATTAAGAGTCGCGTCACATAATAATTGCAACCATGACTTAACATAATAACGCTACTGCTAATGGACCATGATCTATTGTAACGGTGGAAATTCTTATTATCAAAATTATCTCAAAATTTGTCAAAATTTATCTCAAAATTTATAAAACGAATTTATCTTTCCAATTCTAATTTTAAAATCTTAAAAAGTAACCAAATACACAAATACCTATTCAAACAAACTGAGGGTATTGTCCGGTCTTGGGACTCTTGAATGCGGGCATTCAGAGATACCTTGACCAATCAGCCCCTTTGTATTTACCCAAGATGGGAGCGTTCCAACTGCTGCAGAGGTTGTATGCCCCATCCCGTCCATTCGTTCCGCTAAGGTCAGCCTTTGGAACTTGCAAGAGTGACCCCTTTATCCTATTCATTCCTAACCTCTCCCTACATGTAAATAGATTTTCCCCTTTGAAAAATATCTAGAAAAACAAGCTTGCCAAACCAAATATTTTTTTATAGTTGTAAGTAGTAATAACAATAAGGACACCTGCAAAATGTTATTGAACTCGAAAGTCGGGAACGTCCAAAATGAAGTAGATCACACGTAGGTGGATTTTCCACAAAAAGACTAAGGATACGCGAGGACGCGAGGTCCGAAGAATTTTGAAAAAACGGAGAGTCCGATCGGATACTTGGAAGAGAGCAGTTAGGACGAACGTTTTTGGTCCTCGACCCCTTTCGCGCGCCACCACCTTGGCCATCATGATTTCGGGGCTCGGACGCTGACGGCCCGAGATAGAAAAAGTCCCGCGTTTTTCTTTTTGCGCGCAAAAAGTCCTAATAAACTTAGCCTTTAAAAAAGGAAGTTCCGAGACCATCTCAAAACCCGGGTAATGGAATTAATAAGACAAGCGCGCGATCATTATTAAAAATCTGTGCGCGGTACCACGTAATAACAACCTGGCGCGATACATCAATGCGAAAAACCTGTGCGCGAAGTGAATCGCGCAACAAAGGATTTACCACGTCCGAGAAAAGGATAATCGTCGGCCCGCAGATATCTACAATGGACTCCCCGAACTTGAGTATCTACCCGCTAAAGGGTTTATTTTATTAATTATGCTTTATTGAATATTTTGTGTTTTTGTTATTATCGGTTCTATTGAACCTGACCTCTTGTATATATATATTAAGTCTTTTAGCCTAGACCATGGTCAACACCCTTAAGGTGTTTATATTTCTAAATGATTTCTAGTAGGATAATTAAACTTTTGTTAACTTTGGCAACCTTAACCATCTAGCTATTTCTCTTATCCTTATGTCTATTTAAATTTAAAAACAAATCCCCTAGACAACGTACCTAATTCTTTATTTCTCACGCAAGTCCCAATAGTGAAGGCTTGGCGGTTACCCGGACCATATTAAACGACCTTTGTAGGGAACTCATACTCACACTCTCACATCTTATATAAAAACTTCCCTTACAAAATTGGGGGTTCCGTTTCCGGGATATCATGTTATATATGTCGTACAAATTTTTTTTCTAATGCATTAACCCTGAATTATTAATTTCAAAATTTCGGAGTATCTCTAATCGCCCTGGTAACCCATGAATTTGCACGATTGTGCACGATTGTGCTTTATATATTTTGATAAGAATTTTTTTTTGCCCCATGCTATAGATGCTATAGTGTGAATTGTATGTTTTATTTGTTGAACCTTCCCAGGGTTAGTTTAGAGTACTTTGTTTAATTGATTAGTAATTAGTGTTAAATTATTTTTTATGTATAGAACGGGAGATAAAGCCCATAAGGAACACTGTGACCGTCTAAGAGCGGCACGTTTAACAAGTCGTAACGACCCAATCTCTCCCAATAGTTAAAACAAAACAGCCTAAATCAAAATCCAAACAATTAAGTCCAGTCAATATGGCTAGCAATAATTCTTCAAGAAATAGCTCTCCAAATCGAAATTCAGCTAATTTATCCCAGTGGGGAATCCCCCCTTTTCTACGGTTAACAATAACCCTAACCCAAATGCCAGTCCAAGCCAAAGCATGGCCACCGGATTTTCGGTTAACGCCCCCTCCGCTGTAGTAACAAGCGCGAGCAACGTCTTTATCCCGCCAAATAACAACATCTTCGCTGGGGGTAACCAAAGTTTAACCCCTTCTATAACTACAGGAACAAACACCTCTACCGTACCCAATGCAGCTGGACCTAGCTCCAATATTCAACCCCCTACAGCGCCCGTAGGCAATAGCTCGGCCCCCGTTTCAATTCCCGGGGATGTTTTAACACAAATTCTTAACCAACTTTCAGCGTTATCATTACAAAATCAACAATTTTCAACCATGATAGCTCACCTACAATCCGCAGTAGCTCCTGCACCACCCCTCCCAATATAGGTAATACACCATCTAATAATCCGGGCAGTGTTAATGTAGCACCTAATCAATTTTTACCAGCTAATAGCCCTGGTAGCGCAAATCAATCGACTAATCAGTTTTTACCACCTAACCCAGGTAGTCAATTAAGTCAGGCACCCATTATGGGAACGCCCCCATTACCCATGCCAAATAGCGCGCCCCAAAATCCGTTTAATACCCCAGCGCCCAGCGTAGCTAACTACTCTATAACGTCAAACACCAATGCCGCTACAGCGCCACCACCAATGTATTGTCCCCCAACTACCCCATTCATGTTTTCAAACCCATTACCTGCACCCACCTACGCCGGCAATCCCACAGATGCAGGCCCAAAATTATTCTTGTGTAGGGTTAAACAAATGCGTATGACTTATAACGTCCCAGAACCCATATTCACCCAACAATGGGTGCCCACCTTATTAACCGGCCCAGCATTGGAATGGTTTTATACTCAAAACGCCATAACCCCTTTTTCCGACTTAAATACTTTCGAAACCGCTCTGCGCACCAGATTCGAAAGGAAAGAGCACGATGAAAATATTAGAGGGAAGATAACCGATAGAATACAACGCGCTCAAGAATCCGTGCATGAGTACGCGAAAGCAATTTTAAAACTGTGCCATCAGTTAGTTAACCCTCCAGATGAGAGAAAACAAATAAAATACGTCTTTCGTAACATGCGTGACGATATCAAACCATATTTAGCCACTAAAACTTACACCTCTCTAAGAGAACTATTAGATGATGCCTCGGGAGTAGAAAGATCTGTAAACAAACAAAAGCGAGGGGTGGGAACCCCTAACCCTACTTCTGCTCAAAACCCTCCGCCTTCTCATAATCCGAGATATACTAACAATACCGGTCAGAATTGGAACTCAGGGCCTTCTAGACCAGCAGTTAACCCTTTTAACCCGCCTCGCGGAAATAATTACCAAAATCCTCCTAACCCCAACACTCAGCCTAAAGTCATAGCTCAGAGTAATAATACACAAAGATGGGTCCCAACCTGTCACAGATGTTCGCAAAAGGGTCACATTAGTCCTGCGTGCCCCAATTATCCCCCTAATAATTTAACTTATCAAAACCCCCAAAGTTCGGGAAACGCCAATCCGGCTGGTGCCCACGGGTTCAGCAACCAGTCTGTACCGCCATCAGCTCTAACGACTCCGCGGCCCACGAACCCGAACCCCTTCCTATAAACCCTATATGTCAACCTGATTTTTCTACTGAATCCCAAGACTTTTTAGATATTTACTTAGGCACCATACCTTGCACCGCTCTTGTAGATGGGGGTTCAACCCATACTCTACTTCATAAAGACTTAAAACCCATTTTAGAAAGCTTAGGTTATGCAACCTCCAACACCTCTATATTAGCCCTTGATCAACCGGATGGAAGTCTATTAGCCACCCACGGTGCTGTTACAGTACCATTTTGTTTACCCAGAAAAGAAACCCCCTTTCAGGCAGTCTATGTATCTGGAATTAATTATCAATGTATATTAGGCAAGGATATTTTACGCCAAGTCGGCATGTTAGTCGACTATGGACTTAATAGCTTTTGTTACCGAGACGCCTTAGACAATAGTTTTTACTTCAAGGGTATTGCGTCATCCAATCATGGTAGTGTTTGCCGATTAAACGCAGTATATCAGCTTATTAACGAAGCTAAGGTATTAGATAATCCCCATAGTTTAATTGATGAAGAGGGTATAATTAAGGCCTTAGCCACGGCTACCTTACCCGTTGATCAGGCGCAAGTACTAGAGAATTTAGTTTATAAATACAAGAATATTTTCTCTACCGTACCCGGAAGGACGACCTGTATAGAACATTATGTCGATCTCACTGACCCTAGACCCATTTCCGTTCCTCCATATCGAGTTTCTACTCCCAAACGTGTTCTCATTGATGAAACCATCAATGAAATGTTAGAACAAGATATAATTGAACCTTGTAATGGCCCCTGGGCTAGTCCAATCATTATCATCCCCAAAAAGGATGGCGGAAACCGCCTTTGTATCGACTATCGAAAATTAAATGCCGTGACCCGTCGTGATGCCTACCCCCTCCCCCGTATAGACGATATACTTGAGTCAATACATAATCCGAAGTTTATCACTACACTCGATATGCGGGCGGGTAACTGGCAGGTATCCCTCCATGAACCCCATCGCGACCTAGGTGCCTTTGTCACCCACCGGGGACTCCTTAGACCCAAAGTCTTAATGTTTGGTATGACAAACGCACCGGCAACCTTCCAGAGGATGGTTAATTCCTTGTTTTTAGACCTCTCGGGCCGGGGCGTTTGCGCATACCTGGACGATTTAATAATAGCCTCACAGGATTTCGAGTCCCATATACGTAGCTTAGCCGAGGTCTTTGACCGACTCATGCGAGCCGGCCTCATCTTAAAAGAAAAGCTAGGATCTGCCCCAATATTATGCACTCCTGACTATAACCACCCTTTTCAAATCCATTGTGACGCGTCGAACGTAGGCCTAGGAGCCGTTTTAACCCAGACCATAGACGGGAAACGACGCGTCGTTCAGTACGCTAGTACTTCACTTAGTACCACAGAAAGAAACTATTCGGCCGTAGAGCGTGAAGCTTTAGGTGTTTTATTTGCCGTCGAAACCTTCCGCCCTTACGTAGAAGGTACCCATTTCGAATTATTTACCGACAATAGCGCCAATAAATGGCTTCATAAAGCGCCCGATCCAAACGGCAAATTCGCCAGATGGAACGCCCGCCTACAGGCATTCGACTTTACCATTTCCCACGTCCCAGGCATTCATAACGTAGTTGCCAACACTCTTTCAAGGATTCCCGAATCCCTGGAAGTTGGTCATGTTTCAGCCCTGGTTTCGGCCACAACCCCACCACGATTAGTTCGCTTTGACAACGAGGAACTAATTAAATCCCAACGTTCAGAAGAAAAATTAGGTTTACTCCATCATATCTTATGTTCGGAAGGGAAATGAGAACCGCAATACCGCATATAGCCCCCTTGTTTCTCAAAACCCAGATTATTACGACAATGGCTTAACTTCAAAAGTTTATGGTTTAACAATCCAAACCAAAGTCCAAGATGCACTTAAGGTGGCTCTGGATAATGTCCGTAAGGCACAAGCCTCGCAGAAGGCGCAGTACGACAAGCACCATAGGAATGTTGAATTCGACGAAGGTTCACTAGTTTATAAAAGAACCCATTATCTTTCAAAAGCGTCAGATTATTTCTCGAGCAAACTCGCTCCCAAATACGACGGCCCATTTCGCATTGCGAAAAAGCTATCTCCCCTAACATATAGGCTAGTCCACGAAAGGACGTCCTTTAAAAGGCACTTTCCACATTAGAGACCTGAAGCCCTATGTTTCAAGGACTGACTTAGTTTTGCAGGATTCTGATTTGGCTGAGGGGACAGGTTCCCCTGATATTCATGTCCCTAATTCCAACCCCCAACAACCCTTTGGTGGTTATAATTTGAGGCCAAGGGCCGCACATACTGGTAGAGTTCAACACTAAAGAACCCATTCACCAGTATTATCTATTTAGTATTATTTATCCTTTCTAGGTTTTAGAAAACCAGAGAGACTTTTTTTTTATCAAACTGGATGGTTGCGTACCCTAGGTACGTGATCCTTGTAATTCCAGATCATTTTAGGCCTCTTTATATGTAATTGTTTTTTTTTTATATTCACGGTATACCTGTACATAGAGATACTCTCGGTGGCATGCCACCATAATTTTTTTTGTTTACGTCACAATTTGTTAACTTTTTTTGCCCTGTACATACATATTTTAACATGTGTTCTCATGAGGACATGAGAAATAAGGTTGGGGAGAGTGTAACGGTGGAAATTCTTATTATCAAAATTATCTCAAAATTTGTCAAAATTTATCTCAAAATTTATAAAACGAATTTATCTTTCCAATTCTAATTTTAAAATCTTAAAAAGTAACCAAATACACAAATACCTATTCAAACAAACTGAGGGCATTGTCCGGTCTTGGGACTCTTGAATGCGGGCATTCAGAGATACCTTGACCAATCAGCCCCTTTGTATTTACCCAAGATGGGAGCGTTCCAACTGCTGCAGAGGTTGTTTGCCCCATCCCGTCCATTCGTTCCGCTAAGGTCAGCCTTTGGAACTTGCAAGAGTGACCCCTTTATCCTATTCATTCCTAACCTCTCCCTACATGTAAATAGATTTTCCCCTTTGAAAAATATCTAGAAAAACAAGGTTGCCAAACCAAATATTTTTGTATAGTTGTAAGTAGTAATAACAATAAGGACACCTGCAAAATGTTATTGAACTCGAAAGTCGGGAACGTCCAAAATGACGTAGATCACACGTAGGTGGATTTTCCACAAAAAGACTAAGGATACGCGAGGACGCGAGGTCCGAAGAATTTTGAAAAAACGGAGAGTCCGATCGGATACTTGGAAGAGAGCAGTTAGGACGAACGTTTTTGGTCCTCGACCCCTTTCGCGCGCCACCACCTTGGCCATCATGATTTCGGGGCTCGGACGCTGACGGCCCGAGATAGAAAAAGTCCCGCGTTTTTCTTTTTGCGCGCAAAAAGTCCTAATAAACTTAGCCTTTAAGAAAGGAAGTTCCGAGACCATCTCAAAACCCGGCTAACGGAATTAATAAGACAAGCGCGCGATCATTATTAAAAATCTGTGCGCGGTACCACGTAATAACAACCTGGCGCGATACATCAATGCGAAAAACCTGTGCGCGAAGTAAATCGCGCAACAAAGGATTTACCACGTCCGAGAAAAGGATAATCGTCGGCCCGCAGATATCTACAATGGACTCCCCGAACTTGAGTATCTACCCGCTAAAGGGTTTATTTTATTAATTATGCTTTATTGAATATTTTGTGTTTTTGTTATTATCGGTTCTATTGAACCTGACCTCTTGTATATATATATTAAGTCTTTTAGCCTAGACCATGGTCAACACCCTTAAGGTGTTTATATTTCTAAATGATTTCTAGTAGGATAATTAAACTTTTGTTAACTTTGGCAACCTTAACCATCTAGCTATTTCTCTTATCCTTATTTCTATTTAAATTTAAAAACAAATCCCCTAGACAACGTACCTAATTCTTTATTTCTCACGCAAGTCCCAATAGTGAAGGCTTGGCGGTTACCCGGACCATATTAAACGACCTTTGTAGGGAACTCATACTCACACTCTCACATCTTATATAAAAACTTCCCTTACACTATTTGTAAACCATGGTTCAATCAGAGGTAGTTATGGTATTTCAATGGAAAATTGTGAAAGTCTTCCATCAAGGTCAGTTAAGACTCCTCTTCCCAATTCTTAACAGTTGCCAATATTTAGGAAAATAATAACTATAATTCCCATAAAACTTGAACTTGGCGGTGATTAGCAAGTGCTGCCATATATGAAGGGATTTGAATGGGAAATGTTTTGCTAGAATTTTCTCCAAGTTATAACACCGGCTTCGTGAAATTTAGCAATTAGTGGTTTTTATTTGCGAAACCTAGTAGTCGGTTAATAAAGAGTTCAGAAGGTTCTAACTATTATGAAACATATTTTTTTCCTTATGTGATCTTCATAAATATCTCAAAAGAAATAACTGGGATGTTTTTTTCTTTTACATTATGTAAAAAACATTACTAGACTAGAATAAGAACAGTTACCAGAGTGCAAGATATTTTATATACATAAGTTTAACTTAAAACCATTACCAGAGTTCTAACTTCTTGGCATATAAGAACCATTACCATAGCGGAAAATATTTTTGGTTTATAACTGAAAAACACAAGAAAACTAGCCTTAAAACTATATTTATCAGGGTTGCTTGCTTGTCACGTATTTATTTTAAGAAGAACAAACACCTGTTCGCCAGGCAATTTCCTTCAGCTTCTAAATTGTCTATTAGAGACATGAGTTCCTTTCACCTTTGATATTCGGTGAACAGTCGATTGTCAAAGTTCCGATTCTTTTTCAATTTATCGCTCTATGAAGAAAAATGGAACCAATTATGAAATTCTTGGAATAGGCGGGTCTCTCCATCCACTGAAAAAAAATTAACCTTAAGATGCTTTAACTACAACTCCACCAATCATGACAGAAAAAAACACGTGACCCTACCATCATGTGATGGAAAGGAAACAACCAAGAACCGAGCACTTTATGCCTGCACAAGAACACCCATCCACTTTGCTTTTACTTATATTTTGATTAATAATGTAAGAAAATTCCTGGTACAGTAAATTAAAATATCATTCTGGTAAGAGAAGTTTTAAAAGAAAATTTTTCTAAAACTAAAATAAGGAACATTTGAATTTAATGTTTGCGATTAGCGGTAAATATTAATTTTAAATAAAGATGAGGTTTGATCAGACTTGAAAAGTTCTGAAATTGCGTCATAAAAAACCTTAAAGTGCTAATGAGTCTAGCAAATCAATTTTAATGATGTGAGGAATTCTCCATTGCGGAAACCTAATGCTTTTCATTTAAGTCTTAATTTCAAATAGGAATACAGTCTACATGGGAAATGGGCGGGTTTCTTGTGTTCAGTCCGTTAAAATCGCGTCGTTCTCGAACTAGCTCTCAGCAAGTCGCGTTACGAAGTCTAGGTAGTGTCGTACTTATCTTATAAACTTATGGTAGTACTACATCAAACATTACGACGCTGCTGTAACTTTTAAAATGGGAAGCCCTAAATGAATCGGTAGCACAATTCTCCCTAGATCCAGTACAAATACACGAAAAAATATTTGTTTCGCTTATAATATACTTATTGTGTTTTGTATATGAATATAAGGATTATCCATAGTGAATGAGATACTATTGAGCCTTTAAAAGGGTAATCAGGAATGAGCATCAATTTTAGATTTCCAGAAAAATCATAAATATTGAAGATTTAGAGAACAAGATAATTGATTTGATAATTATCAACATGTACTTTCATTTAAATAGCTCATTTCAATGTTCGTTTTGACGAGGTTGCAAAAATACTAAATTAAACTTATAAGAATCAAACAATTGCAGTCATCCCCTTAGCGGTAAACCGGAAAAATACATATTAATATGCATGAAAGAGAAAACGTCAATATCAGTCGTGAATTAGAAGTCCCTATACTTTGCGAGCAATTTCATCAAAGTGTCTAGACTTTTGCATAAAGTCAGATGTTCATCCCCTTGTCTAAGACTAATGATTTTGATTGCATTTAAAATTTTTAGTTAATAGTAATTTCGGCTCACAGAGTGAAAATTGGTCCTTGTTAGTTTTTCTGATTTAATAAAACTTGTAACCCCTCAATCAAATTCTGGGAATAACAGCTGTCATTTCGGGGAAAAATTTCAACTTTATGCTTAAGTTCTGAATACATTTCTTAAGCAATTTTTCCGTTAAGTATAAATATAATCTATGGAATCGCAGAGACATTCAAAAATGCCAAACACTGTTATTCTTCGAAATCACTGTTCGCTCGCTTCCAAACCATTCTCGAATATTACTGTAGAACCCTAGGAATAGACCGATAAAAATATTCGCCATACTAGTTTTCTTTACCGCAATACACACCGTCTTGAGAGGCTCAAAAGTGTGGTCCTTCATGATTGGTCAGCACAAATGGGCAACTTTGTAGAGCGTTTTATACTATTAACGCTATGACTAGTCGGCCGTCGAAAACAACGTGTGTCTAGTCTAGATGTTTTTCAGCGTTTTCCGATCAGGCAGGGGAATAAGGTTTAAAGTATTTTTCTGGATAAAGCAGACGGGTCCCAACTATTCTTGAAATATTATAATATACTATAGAGTTGTGAGCCGGCATGTCCGAGGCTTAGCCTCTTATTTTAAAACTGATAATTAACAACTTGAATAGCAATAAAAAAGGTGCTAAGCCTTAACTGCTTTGTTCATAACAACAAGAACTCTAATCAGAGTGACGACAACTAAAAATTATGAAAAAAATTCATAGTTCAAGGATTTCAAGTAGAATTGAGATTAATATGAACCGAACCGAACTGACTTCAATTCCATAATCCAGCGTTACTAAGGAAGAAACCACTTGCAGGCGTTCCCTTTAAAATTGTACTTTTTTTCTTGCTCATTTGCTCGGTTCTAAAAGGTAACAATTGGTCGGTGCACCTTGAGTACCATCCTTGAATGAAACCATCCGTTGACCTGTAGCAATGCACGGGTATTATAGCGTCTGTTTAGCAACAACCTTTCTGCAGACCAAATTAACCTTACCAAAGGAAGGAAAACATTAAGTCCATCCCATAGTTTATACCAAGATAATTAGCTCTATGTTAAGTAGAAAGGCTATTGTTGCTATAGGACGTTTTGAGGAAATTTAACTTCACAGCACTTTGCTCGAAAAATAGCATTTTAAAGGGAGTATTAAGATGTTCTTTAGTTCGTTTTAGTATGGTAAACTAGGCTCAGAAACGTTTACGTTAATTTTTAACCAGTTTTCAAAGCTATGCGATCCGAAATAAATTCGAGCTATTTTCACCTTTGTATTTCCCGATTTTCCACGCAAACATCCACCGACGGTCAAATTGTCCACAGTTTCAGCTATCCAAAAATGTATCTCGATAAGCATAGAATTATAATAATTTTTCGAAGTTCCGCATTTTTTTTTTTTTTTTGAACCATTTCCCCGTCTTTTCTTGTACTCTTCATTGGGTGGCTGAAACTTTGGCCTGTGAGACCGTGTGAGGGATTTTCCACGAAACTTAAGAAACTATAAATTTAAAACTAGTCCTAATACTAATCCTGTATGTTTAAAGCCTTGAAAATTGGTTTTTAGTGAGTGTCATTAATATTTTGAAGCTTTTTTTTTATTTTAACGCTATTAGAATGAAATTCTTTGAACCTACCTTGAACCTTTTAATGCATCCAAGCTCCGTCATGTAAATCTAACATTTATTGACAACGCTTGGCATAGTGAATTTAGTTTTGTTAGGCAACCGTGTAACTAAATTTTTGACCATCACGCACAGACCGTAAATAAACTACCAGTTTCATCAAGGGAATTGACATGCCTGAAATGGACTTGAAACAAAAAGGTTAACGCCCCGTTACCTTGAGCAGTTTATTAAAGTAATCACGTTTCCTATTAAATCTTGCATTTCCTCAGTTTTGCCATAATCAGTAGAGTTATTAACAAAGGTATTTTGACAACGTCGCTAGCAATGCCAAGACACCAAACGAGGTCCGCTAAATAAGAGTACATTAAGAACTAACTCATATTTTCATGAATATTGTAACACGCACAGATGCCAATAATCTTAACTTCATGGCAGTCTTCGAAAAGACGATCTATGTGTCAATTTCACCTTGAATATCATCGGAATGAATTTCACATCAAAGAGATACTATACACTAAATTCCAGAGAAAAGAAGTAGCCATTGACAATTCAGGAGGTAATTTATTGTAGTCATAAGTAAATTTAATTATGATATCGTACTGTGAAATTTTGAAAGGGTTAAAACTCTTACTTGAATTTAATAAATTAATGCCGCCTACACTTCTCTCCTGAATTAATGAAACTGGATTCTCTGACTGGAATAATTTTAGGTAACCTAACTATCATCATTTCTAGACAGCGGCGATATTGTGGAACGTTTCTTGATTATTATTGTCTTGAACAAAGTGCGTCTGGGCGTGTTATCGGGAGTAATTTATGACGTCAATGCACGTACGACGTATAGTTTGGTATTGTTACAAACTGAATGTCTAATGGAATATTATATTCGTTATATCGTAAGTTTATAACGTATAGTACAAAAGTACAGGAATTCGTATATTTTGTAATATTAAAGCCTTAGGCCTACTGACTTCAATTATTGGTGCGGGATTTAATTCCACCAGAAGTAGGATGAGACTAGAAGTAAAGAGCTCTAGCATTGGTAATAGATCCTGGCACTAGTGAACAAATTTGAGGATTTTATGCCGCTTCCAGCGCGCCTACACTAGAGAGAAAAAAATTGGTCGAGTTCCAAAAAATTTCCTATCCCCTTCCCCTCATCCTAAAGCTGCGGGTGCTTCAATCTAGTTCGGCCGTCTACCACCGCGAGCGTCTCATGTTTTGGAGGGAAAACTCAGAAACCGCTACCAGAGGGCCAACCATTGGTGTGTTATCAAGAATATTCACTTTCGCCAAGTGAAGAACTTGGTTACCTCAATACTTCTAGTCCCTTATCCTACTTCTGATTCCACGAATGTTCTGGTCCATTTTCCAAGCAAGCTATAAGACGACTCAAATATTTCAGTTAGTTCTCAAATTGAATTAGATGTCTAATTTGATGGCCTTGAACTTTATCATTAAAATTAGAAACAAATAGTTTTAAATTAATTTAGTAACCAAAGATGTTGAAAAAAGGCTTGCTGATAGTTTATTCCCCCTCCCCACTTTGGAATGAATTTTTTGTCGTGAAATTCTCATCAAGTCATGGTTAGCGCTAAATGAAATAGTCTCAACTTGGTGGTTAAAATAGGGAGAATTTTACAAATAAGGAATTCAAGCCAAGCCTTCGGCAAGACATTTGAAAATAGGGTTTGTTGTTTCTAGACACAGTTATCAGTGATTGGCTGAAAAACAAAATCTCCCATTTAATGTAATATGTCATTTGCTTTATCGTTATGGCACGGAAATTATGATTGTTTGAAAATATGTTACGGGCTATAATATAATAACTAATGAATCTGCATAAAATGAGGATTCTGGGACTATAAACTGCCTTCGAAAGCTTTGAAACCAATGCCCTAATTTTGGGAGAACCTCATTGACTATTTTTCTGAATTTGAAATAAGCCCCTCCGACCAATCGCCTAACGCCCTGCCTTTTTATTAACAAAATTCTCGTGGCACGCTCCATGTTTCGAGCCACAATTGTCACGTCGCGCACAAATTTTATCAAATCTCGTCATAAATTTCATTCGACACGGAACGTGCCACGAGAATTTTGTTAATAAAAAGGCAGGGCGTTACGTGATTGGTCGAAGGTCCTTATTTAAAATTATCTTTAAAATCGAAACCTAATTTAAATTTTAAAATCATTCGGAAGTATTTCCAGAATGTTTCACTAATGCAGACTTGTTTTAAAATAAAAAAATCACTTGATTTTCTACTTCACCCTCCCTGTAAAACTACTAGTTCCCAGTTAGACGTTCGCTCATTCTGCAGATTAGTCCCAAAACAGATAACAGTGAAGACGTCCAACGGAAATAGAAAACTAAAAATTATAGACTCTCTCACAAACCAACCCTTTCACTCTCTGTACGTGAACTCAGGGTATATATAGAGAATTCTCGGTAGACCCAGATGGAAAAGTTTGCCTTTTAACGGTTTTCAAAAAAGCGTAAAAAGTATGTACAATAGCTATTATTATTATTTTTGACAATTTTTTCGTCCAATAATACTTATTTCACTCAAATTATATAATGTTTTGGAAATTTTTTTCATTCAATAATATTTATTTCACTCCAATTAAAATTATTTTTGACAATTTATTCATCCAATAATATTTATTTCACTCCAATTAAAATTATTTTCTAATTAGATACAAATATTATATAAATGTTTCAAAAACCAGAATGTAGCATTTCTGTTGCATAGTATAATACTAATCTCCACAGTTAACAGCAGAAAGTCTTGCACCCGGAATGTAAGCTACATGAGCAAAGGGACTCTAAATTTTAATCGGTTATAACTAAGAAAATTACTTGGCTGTCCTCGTAACAGACTTGAAAAGTTGATAAAACTGTCTGGAGTGTGGCGCTGCTGGCGCATTCCTGTAAGCTAAGCTTCTGGTCGAAAAAGGAATGCGACACTTGTCGGTGATCTCATGCCAACTGCCCCGCGTCCGCCGGAAGTGAATTGGCCCCACGTCGTATGAACACCTGATTTCCTTCCCAGCTTAATCGCATAAATCTACTACCCCTTTACAACCGTAAACCGAACACAAAACTTAGGCGAGCCCGCGCAATCTTTCCTTAAATGGCTCATATACTGATATATGTGAAAAATTGGGTTAAAGTGCAAATATTTTGAAAATAACAATAGTTACAATACATTAATTCGATTTTTTAAATCTATCAGGGTAAAATTTTTAAGAAAATTGGATACACAGCAATAAAAGCAAATTTAACACAGATCTTGCTTGTAAAAACTGTGCTGTTAAAGCTGTTATCTGTTCAGATTTGTCTACCCTGGTTTCTGAAATTTGTTGTCTTGCGGATTTGTTGACCATTTTATTATTAAAGTTGTTAGGCTATATTACAAGAAGCAATGTTTGTATAGGTTTTTCGATTGTATACCAAAATCCCCCCAGCCAAAATCCCCCCGGCCAAAATCCCCCCATTTAACCCAATGCGACAAAATCCCCCCAATGTAGGACAAAATCCCCCAAATCATTATAACAAGACAAAATCCCCCCAAATCATTATAACAAGACAAAATCCCCCCAAATCATTATAACAAGACAAAATCCCCTTAATCATTATAACAAGACAAAATGCCCCCAAATCATTATAACAAGACAAAATGCCCCCAAATCATTATAACAAGACAAAATCCCCCAACGAAAATCCTCTGAGAAATATATAACAGAAGTTTCAAATATAAGTAGTTTGTTTTATTTCACATTTCACATTTTTTGGCGACACAGCTTGTGGTGTCGCATTCGACCGAACGTAGCCAAAAGTTGCGATTTTATTATAGTCCCATTGGACCGAAATTCTATTGAACTGGAAGAAGACATACTGTATGGTTTTACATTAAATATATTTTTAATTAATAGGAAAATCTTTTGGAAAAGGTGGCAGCTAATTAATAGGAGAATATTTTAGAAAAGGTGGTAGCTAATTAAAAGGAGAATATTTTAGAAAAGGTGGTAGCTAATTAAAAGGAGAATATTTTGGAAAAGGTGGTAGCTAATTAAAAGGAGAATATTTTGGAAAATGTGGCAGCTAATTAGTAGGAGAATGTTTTGGAAAAGGTTGCAGCTAATTAATAGGAGAATATTTTGGAAAAGGTGGCAGCTAATTAATAGCAGAATGTTTTGGAAAAGGTGGTAGCTAATTAAAAGGAGAATGTTTTGGAAAAGGTGGTAGCTAATTAAAAGGAGAATATTTTGGAAAATGTGGCAGCTAATTAATAGGAGAATGTTTTGGAAAAGGTTGCAGCTAATTAGTAGGAGAATATTTTGGAAAAGGTTGCAGCTAATTAATAGGAGAATGGTTTGGAAAAGGTGGTAGCTAATTTAAAGGAGAATGTTTTGGAAAATGTGGTAGCTAATTAAAAGGAGAATATTTTGGAAAAGGTGGTAGCTAATTAAAAGGAGAATATTTTGGAAAAGGTGGCAGCTAATTAGTAGGAGAATATTTTGGAAAAGGTTGCAGCTAATTAATAGGAGAATATTTTAGAAAAGGTGGCAGCTAATTAATAGAAAAATCTTTTGGAAAAGGTGGCAGCTAATTAATAGAAAAATCTTTTGGAAAAGGTGGCAGCTAATTGATAGGAGAATGTTTTGGAAAAGGTGGTAGCTATTTAAAGGGAGAATATTTTGGAAAAGGTGGTAGCTAATTAAAAGGAGCATATTTTGGAAAAAGGTGTCAACGAATTATTTGAACCTAACCTAGCCTAACCTAGCCTAACCTAACCTAACCTAACCTAACCTAACCTAACGTAACGTAACCTAACCTAACCTAACCTAACCTAACCGTTAAACATAATTTGGAGGATTTTGTCCATTAAATATGATTTGGGGGGATTTTGTCCATTAAATATGATTTGGGGGGATTTTGTCCATTAAATATGATTTGGGAGGATTTTGTCCATTAAATATGATTTGGGGGGATTTTGTCCATTAAATATGATTTGGGGGGATTTTGTCCATTAAATATGATTTGGGGGGATTTTGTCCATCAAGTAGGAGTTTTGGGGGGATTTTGTCCGTTACTTATGATTTGGGGGGATTTTGTCCGTTACTTATGATTTGGGGGGATTTTGTCCGGGGGGATTTTGTCTGGGGGGGATTTTGGGTCACACCCGGTTTTTCAAATGATACCGCGTCTTTCAGTTAAAAACTAATAGATCCTTATTATTTTCATTAAAATTATCCAAGCCGACTACACCGAAGATGTTCGATAGATTTACAAAATTGCTAGGAGCATGTACAGAGCTGCTCGTGAATTCACATTGCAATCATTTTTTAACTAAGAAACTCTTTCTGTGCATTTTAAACTGTATAATTAAACATAATAAATAACAAATTTAAAATATGTATGGCAAATATTTTTTCCCTTTCTCTAGATAGCCTTGGATGAAAAATCTTTCTTTCTAATCATCTGATTCATAAAATATCTAAATTTAATGGTCAAGAGGTTCTGGATACACCGAGTGAGTATGAACTACATGAATAAAATATTTATAAATATTTAATAGGCGTTAGTTCCTGATCTTTGTTTTTATTCATATATATTATAAACTTCTATGTCACTGGAATCTATTTAAAACCTGGGTTCAAATTTAAAAAAAAAATCAACCCAAAAAACGTACTTGTTTTACTCGGTTTCACCCACCATATAAAATCTACTTATGTAACCCATCACCAAAATCATCAGTTTTGATAAATTTGAGTGCTAGAATAATTTCAATTTTAAAAATAGTTTAAGATATTTATTGTTTCAACTACAGAAGTATTATTTAAAAATATATATTTATTTTTACGAAACATTTTAAGACTTTTTTTACTAAGCAGTGACATTTTTTACAATGGACGCAACTGCTAAAGGTAAACACCCCAAAGGTCTAATAAAACCCGATGCACAAGGTTTTTTTTTTTTTAAAAAAACCCGCGTTTTTTCGAACTCTGTTTAAAACACCCTTTATATTTACGGATTGTTTTAAATGATCGACGCCCTGATTCCACTTCATGTTTTTTCATCCTTGATTTTTTGCTTTGTGATATTTTCTCACAGAAGTAAGATGAGACTAGAAGTAAAGAGCTCTAGCATTGGTAGTAGATCCTGGCACTAGTGAACAAATTTGAGGATTTTATGCCGCTTCCAGCGCGCCTACACTAGAGGGAAAAAAATTGGTCGAGTTCCAACAACATTTCCTACCCCCTTCCCCTCAGCCTAAAGCCGCGGAACACGGACGCGCGTGCTTGAATCTAGTTCGGCCGTCTACCGCCGCGAGCGTCTCACGTTTTGGAGGGAGAATTCAGAAACCGCTACCAGAGGGCCAACCGTTGATGTGTTATCAAGAATATTCACTTTCACCAAGTGAAGAATTTGGTTAGCTCTTTACTTCTAGTCTCATCTTACTTCTGATTCTCATAATATTAAGTGGACGAACGTGATGCAATCCTGCCCTGTCAAGTCACTGGAAATTGTTTTCATGGTTGAAGTTACTAAGTTGTTATTATAATCGTGTTTTGCGAGCTTAAGGTTGTGAGAGCGTAACTAGATTGGATAGGGGATATTGTTATAATAAGACTAGAAGATACAATGTACGTTTACCAGAACGGGCATAAATAAGATATTTCTGGACGCTCGAATTTATCGAGCTCTTATCTTCGCGCGTCCGTTCTGTTTTGGGCAAAATGATCGAGTCATCCATCTCGTTTGTCAGTTTTGCAATTTCGTTTTACATATTTGTTTGGTCATATTGAGTAAAACTTTTCAAGCTCTATAGAATTTAATACGCTACTTGTCAATCGGATTGCTGTAAATTTCATTAAAACTTCAATTTCTCGAAGAGTTATGTATAATCTTTGAAATACGCGATCAAATCTAAAAATATTGAAGAAAGTTACCTGGCGTTGTCCGTCAGAACATTTTGTTACTTTTCGGACCGGTGTTTGAAATTGAAACATCAAAAATCATAGGATATATGGAACCAGCTGCAGTATACTAAAAAATAATAAAGTCTGGTTGGCGTTTTTCAAGATGACCGCGGAGTCGAAAATTCTTCATGGTGTGACTACTAAGTTAGAGTAACACTATATATTAAATTTCAGCATCCAGTATAATGCGGTTAGGACTTATTGTAATAAATAGATATATAAATTTGTTTAGTTCTATGAATCATGAGCTTTAATTCTTGTCAAACACAAGACTAATGTTAAAATTCAACATGAAATGTAACCATCATCGGACCTTATTACCAATAATCAACTGCGGAGACATTTGAAATAAAATCAGCGTCAGGTAAAATGTGTTGCCGACACGTGAGACAAAATTCAATGTGTTGTATTTGAAATTTCACTATGTTTTAAAGTGGTTAATTAAAAAATTTAACGTCAAATTCAGTTTTATCGAAATCATAAAATCAAACTTAATTACTTACAATTCTACAACTTAAATCGATAATAAAATAACGCAGAAAGTATATTCATAAAAATGTATGCTTTGATCAGCTTAAAAACATACAACCCAAAATTATCTTTAAACAAGTTGGGAAAACCAAAATATTACCTCTCCGAGTCAAGAGGTCTACTACTACAAACTTATTTACCTAGATATGGAATTATTTCTCTTTTTTGAAGTAAAAATTTACGAAAGATTGAAGCAGTATTCCAAGCATAGCGAATAATACAGTAAAGCAGACGACATTTTACATCCAATAAGGATAAATCTTGGACACATGGAAATCAGTCAATGAGGAAAAGAACAGGAAATGAAGTCTACGCTTCAGCTGTTTACCGTATATTCTGATAGCTACAATCACAACTGGTTTGCAGTGTAAACACTATCGTCTCGTCTCACCTCAACAATATTCTTAGTTTGCCAACATGAATGTTAACGTTAAATAACACCAAAGCTAAATTGTAGCTAGACGCACTAACAGTCAATGCGCACCATAAAGAGAATAAAAAGTCTGTAGCTACTACCCGTTTACCATCAGAGAGAATTAAGTAGGGAGCGGAAGCTACAGCGTTTAATAGTGCTAAAGGGAATGTAGCGCTAAACAAGCAGGCTACGTTGCTATTCTGTACAATCTCATTTCCGGTCACATGATATTTCTATAAAAACAAATTTTACGCTCGATTGTTATTGGTTCTAAGGTGTCGGGGCGGTTTCTGAGTGTAAACCAACCAGCGGTTCGGTTTCTGGCGTCTGCTGGAGTAAACAGTAAAGTGAGTAAACCGTATAAATAGTTACACTTTTAGGCGCGCTATAAAAACCCTTAAAAATACGGCAAAACCAAATGTTTCAAGATTAATCGTGACAATTATTATTGGAATATTAAAAGGTAAATGTAAAATTCCCCACATTATTTAAATATGAATTCAAAATGTGTAATAACGCTACTTTTAACGTTTCAAGGTGAAGGTCCAAGGCTTAGGGAGAGAGTGGCAAAGAACCAAACTCACTCCTTTGTTGGAACTGTTTCGATATTTAGCAAGAATAATGCCCCGAATTGTTTGTAAATATGGATCCTGCGCGTCAAAACAAACGTCGGGCAGTCGGCAAATTAGAGGAGCACCCGGTATTTTTTTTGTAAAGTTTCCATCAGTAAAGGAGGAAAAAGAGAAGTGTCAAAGATGGGTTGATGCCTGTAGCAGAAAGGATTTCACTATAGAAAACGTTTCTCGTGGTACCTACATCTGTTCAAGACATTTTCACGGCTTAAGAGGTCCAAGTCAAGAACATCCTGATCCTATTCCTCTATGTAGTATTTGGAAATCTGTTGAAGTAAGCTATTTTATACAACTGTTTCTTTTAAATACTAATGTTTGAAACTTCGGAAACCATTTTTGCAGGCAGAAACAGGAATTACCACAGGTGCAGAAGAAATACGTCTTGACGTTACAGATACAAAAGAGCCATTTAATAGAGGAAACGGAAAAATCGATGTAAGTCTGATTTATGAAAATACAAACTAATGTAAAAGATATATGCGTAACAAAGCGACTTTTTTTAGGTCTATGAGGAGATTAAATCTAAAGATGTGTTGGACCTCAATATCTTATCGCCACCTGTTTCATGGTCGATGGAGAAAACTAATCAAGGGGTTATGTTTACGAAGCACACTAATGGAAAGATTGTTCTATCTTGTTCTTTCTTGGAAAATGGACCTGTGACTGTGGCAATTAAGGCATTGGATAAAGACATAGCTAATGAAAAAATTGAGAATAATTTGATGATTAAGAGCAATATTGATGTATACAACTGCCTATCAAAACTTGATAAGTTTAAAATCTGCCCGGGAAATCATGATGAAGACCTTGTTAGACTTTATATTGAGAGACGTCCAAACCAGCATAAACAAATTGGCAATTATTCAAGTGATTTAAAAACCATTTATAGCAACAGATGTGAAGGCCTCATTCCCGTTAATAAGAATCGATGTGTTGCGTGTCTGAAATATCGGTCAAGTTTACGAACTCTGCGTTGTCGTTATAAAGCCATGAGCAAACAATTGGCCAAAGATGTTAGAATGAAAGCCAAGCAGAAAAAGGCTTCCAAGCCCAAACACGTTTTATCAGAGAAAGGGAAACAAGACTGGTCAAGATTAAAGCTGATTTTTAAAGAGAAACTTAAGCAAGAGGCGCCTGGATCATTCATGTCCCTATTTATTAAACAACAGTTACTTGCATTGGAGAGGTCGAAATACGGCATGAGATGGGACTCTTTCTTCCTTAAATGGTGCTCTTACATAAAAAACAAATCAAAATCAGCCTACAAAGCTTTGGAAATATCTGGAATAATTAAACTACCCACAACAAGAACATTATATAATCACGAACATACGATAACAAATAAATCTGGATTTAACGAAGACGCTATCACCGAAATTATTAAGATTACAGACATTGATAACCTTCCAGAACACAAAAAGTACTTTGTACTTCTTTTGGATGAAATAACTGTCAAGCCAGACTTAATTTGTCATAAAGATACTGGTTACATCACGGGTTTTATTGATGTCTTTGACCAACATAACACTCTTAACGATATTGAGATGAGAGAAAAGGGAACTACTGCACCACCTCTCGCAACAAGTATCCTTCAGCTCATGCTTCGTGGCATCACAAGCAACATTAAGATTCCATTTGCCCATTTCCCCACAAAAGGAGCTACAAGCGGCGAATTATATTCAATTATTTGGGAAGCAGTTAGTATTTTGGAAAATAATGGATTCCGTATTTTAGCGGTCGTTGGCGACGGAGCTTCAACAAATCGAAAGGTTTTTCGTATGTGCGCTGATAATGAAGGAACCACATTTGTACCTTTTAGGACTAAAAACATTCACGCATTTGATGAAGAAAGGGACTTATTCTTCCTTTCAGATGCTCCGCATTTGATAAAAACAGTACGAAACTGCTTTAGTAATAGCGGTGCCAATTCAAATTCTCGCGGGTTGTGGAAAAACGACCAGGATATATCCTGGAAAATAATCTTGCGCCTATATTACACTCAATTAAGAATGAAAGGACAATTTAAAAATGCTTCTAAGCTGACATATAATCACGTTTTCTTGAACGCATATTCTAAGATGAAAGTTAATTTGGCTTGCCAAGTTATGAGCGAAACTGTGGCTTCGGCAATTGAAGTTCTTTTCGGAGATGAAAAATACCAGGAAACAGTCACATTTATAAGGACATTTGACAAGTTTTTTGACATATGTAACGTCGGGAATTCCATTGAAGCCCTAAAAAAGAGAAAACCTAACAAACTTGTTTTCGAACATGAAAATGATGAACGATTAAAGGTAAGGAAAGTGAATATGAAGGTTTTGATAACATAATAATCGTATTTCTTGAATTTAGTGGCTAGAAGAGGACTTTTTAAAGTACTTAAATGATTGGGAGAAAGACGTTGCAAATCGTCCAGGAGAATTTTCAAAAACTGAAAGGAGCAAGATGCTTTTGAGCGCAGAAACAATTGAAGGGCTGCGAATGACAGGTATACACACTCTGAAGCGTTATATAAGCCACAATTAACTAAAGTAAAACCCTTCAAATATAGCCCTTTCAACGGTGCACATCGTAAAATTTCTTCTTAATAAAGGAGCAAAATATGTTTTGACCCGCCACTTGAACCAAGACCCCCTGGAACAGTACTTTGGCAGGCAGCGATGTTCTGGAGGTCGAAACTGCAATCCCTCAGTTCGCCTCTTTGAAGCCAACATGGATAAGCTAAAAGCCTTAAAAGGTCTCGTTGTAGAAGCGATTAATGGAAATACTACCATTTCTGAAAAAACTGTTATTTAAAAATGTTATTATCAAACGCTTTTTACTCTTTTGGGAAAATAATTTAAAATTTGAAACAAATTTGCCATCAGCAGTAATAACACTGGTCCTGGTGTTAATCAAAGTTATTGCACAGTATTTTATTTCAGTTTATCAATGAAATCTTTGGCAAATGAAAACATAAAGCAATATCACTTATTTGCAAAATAAAAAACGAAATCCGTTACTCTCACTAAATTATCACATTTGTTTTTCTAATATATAGCTTGGTATATATAAAACTTTGGCAATTATTTTAAAGTGTTACCTTCTTTGAAATAAGGTAATATTTTAAAGTAATGAGAAATAAATACTAAAACACGTTTCACATATGATTTTAGGCACATTTTGATAAGACCTAATGTTGGGGAATGTGATATCACATTTCGTACTGAGGTATAAATTGTTGAAAGAGATCGAAGTCAGGGTCACCATTTAAAAAATCGTAGTCAGGATTTTCATTGATGTTACCCAATGTTTGAGATGAGATGCCAATTTTAGGACTGGATGCCACTTGACTTTGAGGCGGTTTAAATTGTTCAAATAGATCGAGATCAGGATCACCATTTAGGAAACTGTATTCTGAATTGTCATTGACTGTTATCAATTTCTGTGGTGACCTTTTATTATCTGGAATATGAATCACAGGGATGGTTTTTAATGGTTTTGTTGGGGACGGTAATTGTTTATGGTTAGTATTAGCTTTGCGTTTTTTCGATGTTTTGTTTTCTTGTTTAGAGGGTTGAATTTTGGACTCAAGGCTCTTTTCAAGTAACCCTTTTCTTAACGACTTTTTAGCTTTGAGGGCTTCCCTAGTTTCGTATTGATATTGCTCCAACAAGTCACGAATTAAAACCTTTCCCCTGGTGTTTAAAAAACAATCCAAAAGTTTTAGAAGCCATTTCTTAGCATCAGTTTGACTATAAATAGAATGCCAACGTTCATTAATTTCAGAATTTTGAAGAATATGTCGTAAAGCCGTGGTTTTTAAATTTTGATGTCTAATTTTAGAAACATCAGTCACATAGATTAAGTCTGATATTTGTTTTATTAATTTGATGAGATTGAAGTATTGGTCTGTTACTGTGATTAATCCTCCTCTAGATAATTTTAGAGTCCACGCCTCTGTTTCATCAGGTTCTTTAAAATCACCAATAGGAGTTTTGTCCTTCATAATCCTTTTAGCTAATTCTGGAGGGCATTTCTTCTTTTTAATCAAAGAAAATGCGGTGTAGCCCGCAACATATCTTGTAACTGAAGTATTTTCAGTTATTTTGTTGCAATTGGTGATAGTGGTCAAGGCGTTGCGTTTCCGAGGCGACAGTCCAAGAAGGTCAACCTTTTTCCTTTGACGTTCTACTTTAGCATTTTCCTTAGAAACTGCGTTTTCAACTCCAACCTCCATTTTCACCATCACTTCAAGAAAGAAATATTGTACTATGCGACTTACTAGGTTTTTTTGCATTTGTTGTGACACATTTTTAAATGTAGCGCAAGAAGTACGTAAATGATTGACCATTCCTTGCTCATGTCTTTCAGTTTTAAGTATACCATGCGTTTGTTTCAAAAAATCTTCCCTTGTAGAATTTAATTGTAGGCACTGAACCTTCGCTAAAAGGTATGGTGTAATTGCATCTCTAATAGCAACGCTCTCGAGATCCAAAAGAAATTTCATAATATGTTCTTTTTCGAAGCGAAATACAAAACTCAGGGTCCGTATCTTCTTCACAGTTAATTGAAGGCAGTAGTTAACAACCCCTAAGAAATACAACAGTTATACACATTACAATTATACTTTAGTAGTGAAATTAATTAAAGTAAGGACTAAAATATTCACCTTTTAACTGCAAAGTGTTCTGGAAAGACATGCTGCCACCAGCTCTAGCGCCAGAAATTTGAAATTTTACCCCTCGCGTTCCACAACGGCTTTCCTTTAGGCCCGCCCACGAAGGAGGGAGTTACCAACGTCATACCGGAAGACAGATTGTACTACAATTTCAGTCACGTGACCTTTAGAGCTACATTTTTCAGTCGACCTTCCGCTCCCTACTTAATTCTCTCTGTTACCATTAGCCCTTTTACTATTCTAATTGCCACCATAATCTTTTCTTCTATTATAAAATCTTAACCTGATTATTTAATAGTGTATTTAACTTTCGGCTCACTCTGAACCGTTGATGTCTCTTCATTTCAGACACGAAAATCAAAGCCCAAAGTTTACTTCACCTCAGGCCTCACTTATTTACTCTTTGATTCACTAAGCCTAATGCGGATGATACATAATATACCCGCCGGAGTCTAGATCTTAGATTTTTTTCATGAAATCTCTAAACCAAGCATTATTCTATATACAAATGTAGTATAGCTTAAGTAATATATAAACAGCCATTTCAAATAACAATATTAAACAAAATCTTTGGAATATCAAAATGAAACAGAGCTTTAAAGCTACAAAAGTACTAAATGCATCATAATTACGAAAAATACTTCCACATATTCACTTTATATTATGGAAAAAGGGAATATTAATGTTCTGTATGATTTCTTAACACATCAACACAAGGCTAACTGCTAACGCGACGCACTAGTGTAACAATGGACGGACACACACAGACAAAAACATAGACTGCTTTTTAACTCTTTCCGTATTAATTTTGAGTTGAGAAACCAGATTATCTTTAATATTTAAATAAATATAATTATTTTTAATTATTTTAATCTTCAATAATTAACATTAATAAAAGTTAAATCGTTTAAAATAAAGTTATATCTATTATCATCTCAAACTTTGCTAATATTGACGTTTAAAGTGAAGGGTACCCCTCTTGCCCGCTTTCTTCAAATTTTGGGGTATATATACGATTCGTTTCCAATATAATAGTAAGGAAAAAGCGCAATTGCGAAAACCTTTGGTGGCGATCCCACCTTAGGGAGGCTAGACGTTTCTCGTAACCCTAGCTGATCGCCGCGTATATCCTAAAACCAAACGATGATGATGGAGTAGAAGCCAATGAGACAGATTGGTGTCTATGTGGAATAGACGGAAGACCAGTAGATGGTGGTGTTTAGAAGCCAGTATGTACAGACTGGTGTCCAAGTGGGATGGACAAAGACCAGCAGATGGTGGTGATTAGAAGCCAGTATGTACAGACTGGTGTCCAAGTGGAATGGACGAAGACCAGAAGATGGTGGTGATTAGAAGCCAGTAAGTACAGACTGGTGTCCGTGTGGGATGGACAAAGACCAGAAGATGGTGGTGTGAGAACTCAAGTAGAGGAGCCATTTCCGTGACTGTGAAAGCAGTTCGGAAATGGCGAACACGTTTGCTCCGATTTGGAAACTGCGAACGCGGTCACGTGGGTGTAACAACAGACACACACACAAACACACCCACCACCGCACACACAAACACACCCCCAAACAGATACACACGATCGTTACAGAACCTCTCCGTGACATACGTCACTCGTAGAGGTAAAAATGCCCATCTTATTCTATGTGTTAATTGATATCGAAACTGACGAGAACCTATGGAAAAGTACAATTGACACACCTGGTTTAACGACAAATGGGTCGTTGTTTATAGAATGTTTCTTCTTTAAAATGCTTTCGGTAAATTGAAATTTATAAAAGTGAGTTTAAGTTAATATCTATAGCAAGCCGACCAGAGAGTTTCTAATGAAGATTTCCCAGGCGTGAATTAAGAAGATTAAGTATATTGAAAATGAAGAAAGGAGGTATTCATTCAAAGAATCAAAGTGGTGCATTTCCTGCTGAAAATTCGAGTTGGGGAGTCCTGAAATGGCAAAATGGTTTCCTAAAAGGAAATTCAAGATAGGCAAAACTATCCTTCCCTGAGCCATTCTCTTAACGATCATTCCCACGGACACCCAAATGAAGTTGAAACGCGCGATCAAATAGTGTAGAGAGGGATTGAGTCCGAGCTGCACAAGCATTAATTTTCCAGGGTGATAATCTTTTTTAGATCCCCTTTCGATTCCGGTTTAAAATAGACGAAAGGGAAAAAGAAAAAGGAAAGAGGTATTCCGTGGCGATTATCATTTGCGAACACCGAATAGCCAACTCATTTAAAATCGATAGAAAGATATCAAGGTGTTGGACACTTGAAATGTTTTATGTGTGTTTTAAAAATTTAGTATTTCATTGTTAATTGATCCCTAATAAGTTTATTTCTTTTTTTTTAAATTCGTGCGTTTTATATATTATGTAATATTATGCTAATATGCAAACTAATGGTATATTTGTATATGTGATTTTGGGTAGAAGCATGTTTGATACTAAAATAATCTAAAAAAGTTCAATTACCCGTTAAAGTCATCCTATACAATCAAAATGTTCCCACATTTGACAAGATCCACTATGAACCTTTATATACATGTATCAAATAAATTAATATTTTGGTGTGCTGTATAAACAGTGACCATAAAAAGAACTCAACTCTGGTATTCTTTGAAATGACACCCTTACCAAAAATTATGGTTTAAAAGTGACAATTTAAACATATTTAAAATGTATCTCTTCCTGTTCGAAACAAAAAGACCTACAATATAATTTAGTAAATTACTTCAAATAATCATATTTAAATGTGTTAAATAAAAGCTGAGAAAGTCCCTTTATTACAACTTTTAACACTTAATTTACCTTATTGTTCAACATCAGCTTGATATATCCAATTTCTACTTTTATTACTAGGCACGGTTTTCGAAAAGGTACCATACGATACCCGTATATTTTCACTATAACTAGAATTACTGTGAGACCCGATTTCTTTCTACGATATTGAACGGAACCATATTAAATCATATGCCGTTCATGAAACCATATATTCCTACATTCAAATCTACATTAAACTTAACGCACGTAGCTTAGTTTTAATTATTATCATACTAATCAATAGAATAGCAGCTCCGCGGTATTTTCATTTTGTAAACATAAATGTGAAGCTTCAATCCAAGCTCGCGTATAACCCACTACCTCATAAACCAATCACGAAATAATTCTGAAATACAATAACAATGGAAGTTGAAAATCTCCAGGTCTTTTGTTGCTGAACATTGTAAACATTATTGTAGCACATTGAATTAAGGTTGTAAAGTACTTAATCGAAAGAACTGGCCAACTAAAAATCGATTATTGAAACCGCAAAAAGCCTCAAGCGCGTCTTCTCTCTGTTTTATGTTTTGAACAGAAGTCAAATATAAAAGAATTTTCAGAGACATTTCCGAAAAAGTCTAAAAATATGGTTATTTTGATCTGAAGTTCTGGTCAAGTGTTTTATATTGTAAGAATACCTTACAGGTCATGTTACGCATCTAAACCATAATACAGAAATTAAAGACTCGTATTCTTTATAAGGGGAGTGTTATCAGTGGAAAAAACAGAAGCTCCAACCCTCTCCTTATGATTCTAACCAATGTCTGATTTATTATGTTTCACATCCATGAGCTGGCAGGACTCACCCGGGCATCCAAGGGATGTTCGACAACAAATTGTTATATTACTTCAGCCTCGTCCGCGTTTGTCTTTTCTTCGGCTAGTTACTGACTCCTACCCCAATGAAATACATCTTTCTAACCGACTGCATTGTCAGATATGTGACAGATGTAGAGATAATAATGCAACCCACCCGTGGTCTTTCTGGTAATTTCAGTGAAACCTCTCACTAAGAGCTCAACTATGTCTAGTGAACATGGAACCGCGCGAAGCAAGCGGGGATGGCAAATGTAACCCGGGAGTTTGCAATAAGGGAGATAAGGAGTCTAGCTGTAAGGCGTGTCATCAGGCACCTCGACTACCCCTCGCTGGATTCGCGATTCGAATGAAAATAATTCATTAACAATGGGAATCATCTCTTTTTCATAATATTTTATCCGTAAAAACTCATTTTTTATCAACCTCGTGAATGCAAGAATTACATACCGTTTGTATAGGCTTTAGATTTGATTCCTTCATAAAGACATTAGTCAAAACTAAAAATAAAATTAGATCTGACGTTCCATCCCAATGGTGATAATTTTTGAATGGATCCACGCAATGTGAAACAGAACTGTTCAGGTTTGACAAGTAATAACGTCGAACTATTAGTGAAACATAAACCACAAGTTTGTTATTACATTCATTGGAGACAATTTCCCTAATTTGATTTATCAACATCTTTAGCTTTCCTACTTTCATTATTACCTACATTCCTCACAAACATTGGCATCCACTCTATTACTCATGCTTCTACCGAGGCATCTGCACTTGATTTCGTCAATTCAAAACCACGCTTTACGATAATTTTCAAAATGGTGAATAGTTCACTTCTGATACTTCTAAGAAACTTGACATACGTTAGGAATAATTCAGTGGATTTTAAGGATAGTATAAATATGAATTGATAAAATGGGATTTAAGGATAATATTAAATAGGTATAAACTGTAAATAATGGAATTTTAAGGGAAATGATAGAAATAAATACTCTGGATATTAAGGGTTATATAACTATAAGTTAGGCTTAGCACAGTGGAATTTAAGGGTCATATACATAGGAATTAACAAAGTGGAATTTTAGGGTTTTTTAAATATGAATTAGTACAATGGACTTAATACAGAAGGTATCATTTCAAGGGTAATCTAAATTGGAATTAATACAGTGGGTTTTGAGGGCAATATTAATTAAATTTTAAGGGTATTATAAATAGGAATTAATACAGTGGGTTTTAAGAGAAATACGAATTTGGAATTAATACAGTGGGTTTTAAGAGAAATACGAATTTGGAATTAATACAGTGAATTTTCATTATAATATAAAGAAGGAAGAATTAATATAGTGGATTTAATGGAAATGTAAATAGGAATTAAGTCTAAAGATGTGAAATTACCGTAATTTTTAAGAATGATAATTTACCGGGTAAATTTCCTAAAAATTACCTATTAAAATTTTGGAATAATAAAAATTACCGTTTAGTCGCTAATTGATGGACAGTTATATTATATAATTAACCGGTGGATTACCATTTTAAAATAACGGTAAGATATAAATCGGTAATTTACGCGGTATTTGGTAAATTACCGAGTCGCATTTCTAATTAATAGACAGAGGTTTAAAATTAACATGATTTTAAAGGTAATCTATATCTATATAAATCAAAGTCCTGACTGACTGACAGACTGACTGATAATCATCGCCCAGCCCAAACTGCTGGCCCCAGAAGGCTGAAAATTTGGAGGAACGTTACTCGTAAGTAGTAGGCGCGTACTAAGAAAGATTTTTCCAATCCGCCGCCATCTTCATAAATGGCGCCCAGAAATGTAACAAATCTTCTCTTTGTAAGAAAGTCCGTGAGTTTCAACCGATTTCACAAATATTTAGTACACTGGATTCCTTTAACCTATAGACGGGCTATATGGTCTTTCGGGATCGATTTGTTGCCATCATTTTAAATGGCGGCCAGATATTTAAAAACCTTTCTATATAGAATGTCTGCGTGTAAAGTAATAAAAAATGTCCCGACGAGCTGATGGGCGACGCCGAGTGCCTTCGCTCCTAGGATGCTACAAAAATATTAGTCGAATCAGTAAAATGTACCCATACTTGATGCATGAACGACATAGTGAACAATCCAGGACTTAACAGCCGTACCTTTGCACGTACAAACCGAGACATCCACTAGTATAATTATATATTAACACTGTGGATTTTAAGGGTAATATAATCAGGAAATAATACACATAATTTTAAAATATGCCTGCCTTTAATGGTAATATAATTATAACTAGACACTGAATTTTAAGGGTAATGTAATAATAAATTAACATTAAATTTTAAGGGTAATATATTTATGAATTAACTTGAACTTTAGGGGTATTATAATTATAAGTTAATACTGAATTTTAAGAGTATTATAAACAGAAAATAATACAGTGGATTTTAAGGGCAATATAGCGCAATGTTATTAGGCGTATATACTATTTTATAGTACTAAAACTCATTGCTTTTTATTCCATTGTTTTCTTACGTAATTTATAAGTTCATAAGATATGCTCCATAAGTTTGTCACTGGTTACTGAGAGCGTGTCATGAAGTGACGTAGGTGAAACGTCATAGATTCTCGTAAAGCGACGCCTGGCGTGCTGTGAAAATCTTAGTACAGACTAAATAGAAAGATGGACTGCAAAACTTATTGCATTCAATTCTCGTGTCGTTCTCGAATAAGCTCTCAGTAAGTCTCTAGCATTACGAAATAGAGGTAGTGTTATACTTATGGAACATATATTATAGACTTACGCGTAAATTGAAAGTTCCAAATAGTTTGGGTTGTTTCGGTAATAATTTCGGTCAAAGTATATTTTTTCTTAAAGTGAGGTGTATTGAACGATATTTAGCACCAGTTTCGAGAAACGTTTGCGCTGGTATTATTGCCACCTATTCACTAACTGTTGTCCTATTCCTTCTGCTCGTGCAGTCCTACTCTGGCCTATGCACAAGACCGGGTCACAGATAGACCCGACCAAATACAGACCGTGGATCAATTGAAATATACACAAAGGTCTTCAGAGACCCAAGGAGGTGACAATTTCAACGGAAAGAAAAATTCCTAGATTTCAGTCGGATCCCATTTTATTGAACCAGGCATCTTCTGGGTAATATTTCTTTGATGAAATCCCTAGTTCCTTGTAACGTAGCAATGGAATATGCTCACATTTCACACTACGATAAGCGCACATTTTTTACAATGTTACTTTTTTTTAAACATGGCGAAGCCCCTTCAAATAACAACTTCTAGATGGACACTCCCAATGGCCTACTTCCGATTTACATAGCAAAAGACATTGAAAGCATGCCTCTTCTGATCGGTGGGACTATTTTGAAAAAAAAATGGGCCACACTATACAGTGCAACAGCTTTCGTCAAGATAAAAAATATATTTCGTATTGATTTATTGGGACGAAGACTTTTTTATATTTTTCGTCCTCATTTTTTGCTATTGTTTTACTCGACTTTGGATATACACTTTTCTTATCCTTTCTTCTTTTTTCAAGATATACAAGGCACAGAAGTTTAGTGCAAAGACAGGTTAAGTAACGTGATGAAAAATAGGATTTTATCAGTGTCTAAAGCAATTATTATATTTAGATCCATTAAGTTGCATTTTTCGGAGCAGGTTTTTGACCAAAAATTGCTCGTAAAACATTTACATTTTTTTATAACAATGTTGAAAAGTACAATTTTATATTAATATTTATAAATATATTTAATTCGCTAATTTTTGGAATTCTGAAATAGATTTAAATTGCGAACTGTTGCTAACCATATGCAATAGTTTCTTAAAATAGCGTAAACAGAAAATTTCAGTATTATAAATACTACCAAAGAACCATTGAAAAATATCGAGATACCATATTTTTGCACTGGAATATCAATATATTTTGTCTGTAAGTTGCAACGTTGCTTTTGGATGCTTATAGTTTATCTTTAGGGTGCAAGAATATTACATTTCATTCCCCTTTCACCCGTTTTCGCTCCAGTACCTGCATTATTTGATCCGATTTTCCGATGGAATATATATTCTCCGCACGTGTACAGAAACTAAGAGGTCCTCCAATATTGGATGTCAACTCCTTCCTATCAAACTTAGGCCCAACTACTGGGCGTCCAACCCTATAATACTGACTAAAGGGTCATTTCAAAGAAAGAAGGGATTCTATATATTAATTGGCTCCGAACCTCTCCGATTTCGTTGCAATTTGTCGATATTTCTTGCGTTGTGTCATACCAGATACACTATCCATTTAAAATGGGAACGCATACTCATTTTTAATATTATATTATGAAAAAAAAAATTTTATCGATTATTTATTTTTTTGTAATAAAATAAATTTAAATAATTACTCAATCATTAAAACTTTCGGGAAATGACGAATACATTTGTTGCGATTAGAAAACTGCCAACGCTGGGAACAAGAAACAAACACGGGCAGTGCAGAAACATAATTCCCTCTTATAGATAAAATACCTCTTTATAACATTAGATTAAACACAACTAAATAAATGTAAATCCAATGTAATGATAGCGATTGGGATAAGAACCCATGTATGACCTGAAAACGTAGGAACAACCATCTTAGGTTTTCATGAACACAAATCTTTGCACTGCGTCCTTATAAAACTTTGAATGTTCTTAAAAGTCGGACGGGTTCTTTGCAATAACATAAAAGTCATGTGAAACGAAATTTGTTTCTCTGTTATGCAGCGGTTAGCTGGTAATAAGGGAAACTACGGAAGGGAAATGTCCTGTATAATAAAGGGTATGCCTTTGGAATATTACCCGTATTCCTTTAGTACCGTCAAAGGTATAGCGTTTATATTGATCATTCTAAAAGACTGCAACTCTACAGGTATAGTCACACTACATCAAACCGTAGATCTAAGTATGAAGCCATTTGATCCGAAGCAAAAGCCAATTCTATCTACCTCATTACTCACAGTGTCAAAGAAGTCACAAATAAAGCTGTACGTGAACTAAAACAAGCAAAGTTATACTATACTTGGTTAGCGATATGTACTATTAATAAAAAACTGACAAATCGTATTGCCAACATTAGAAAGCGCTGTCGAAAAATAACGATCCAGATGCTAGAATGTTGTATATGTTGCACTGGCAACAAATCGCTAGGAAATTCAAATTAGTATCAACGTACATCACTGCTATCCATTACCAATTTTTGGCCAACATAAAGCTCGCCCGCTAGATGCCAAAATTAATACTTAATTAATGGGTGTTATTGTCAAAAAAAAATTAATGGCGAACCAAGTATACATTTTGTATTTATTTTTATATTTATGAAAAACCATTTTCACAGCTCAAAAATTAAGGTAAAGCGAGTAATAACTTTGTTCTCTTGCATAATCAGTGCATACCAAGTCTGGAAACGTTAGGCCTACCGAAATAAAAGAAATAAAGATGAGGAAGGATAACGAGTGTAAGAACAACGACATATCAATAATATCTCGTAGGGGTTATTTCTTTTGCTAAAAGGCTCGATAGATCACGCAAGAAGCAAGGACATCTTTGGGTTTTAGATTAGGTTAGATCGCCTTAGAAAGGGCACGTCTAGGGTCAGTCTTTGTTTCTACTATTCTATCACCAAAAGGGACTGGTAGCTCCTGTGTCCGTTCACGCGTTGCAAAACTATCTCGCCCTTAAGTTAGTAATGAAGTAACTAAAGTTTCAGCGTTAACGTTTTTCTCATTTTTGCATTGGTTCAAAGTACTGCCATGTCACGCGTGACGACACGCCATTCTTCTGTAACATTTAAAACCGCTTAACGAGGGTCTTCGACAATATTTCATTTTTACCTAGACTAGGCAGAGAAATAATAATAAAATTGGGTTATAGTGTACCATTTATAGAACTATATTACATGCATTTATGCGAACATGTCAGGTGTAAATAAAGTTTAAATTGTGCTCTTTTTTTTTCATTATATTGTCTGAAGTGTTTGTAGCAATGACTCACGCAGGCCAAAGCAACATCTAGTAGGAGAAAATATTTCAGGTAACATGTGGAATATAGCCATTTTGGTAGTATACCTTGATTAAAATGAAAATAACCGTTTGTCGTTCAGTAACTCTAGTCCCAAGAACAATATTTGCCGTTTTCCTCGCTTTAGAGAAACAATTGTAAAAATATCAACAAATTTTTAAAGAAAGACTCGGAGCTAGAAATATTTTATTTTTAATCGATAGCGTAAAAAATTATGAACAATGTTTCTATCTACAATATTAAAGAAAATACAAGATATTAAGTTTTGTTAATGATATATAATTGCCACTACACGTTAGGCTTTTCCGCGTAGCACAGCTAGTACCACGTAACGGATTCGTACAATAGACAAATTCGTATTCGTTTCATACAAACAGAGAAACCAACACACAGGGGCGAGGCCGCCATTGGGGTATCCTCCCTCACGCCAAGAAACTCCGCCAGAGGTAGTACGAGTTGGTTAGCCTCCTTCGAGTGGTGAACTCGCGCTCCGACTGGCCTTGCTTCTTGGTTGTTGGTTTCTCTGTTTGAAATAAACGAATTTGTCTATTAGGATAGTGCCCAGTGCTTTGCGGAGTATCTTAAAGCGCAGTGTTCATTGCGCCATTACGGAATCTTACTCGCTTGTATTTTCTTAAATATTGTTCATAGAAACATGGGTTCCAATTGATTTATTAATTATTTTATGGCCTCCTTCGATTAAAACAGAAAAGGTTCTAGCCAATATAATAATCAATTAATCAAAATATTGTATCACGTTGTGGAAGTTTCATCTAACTTAAATTATATCCCTAAATAATTAAAATATTTGAATATTCAGATTGCAAAATTATGATTTCGTGGACTTTTCTTTATTCAACCTTGCGTCACAAAATGTGCTCCTGGCCCATTCGACAGAATCCCATTCGACCGCAACCCATTCGACCAAAATGTAGCCGAATCTGGCGGTAAATTATTTCAGTAATTTGGTCTAAAAAGCCTCTATAGTTATCTTCTTATAAAAATGTTTTAGCCAATTAATGTTTATATATTTTGTACGTAAATATATGAAACATTAAAGGACATATTGCACTTATAACGTTTTGGGTATTAATTAAGGTTACCCCCCCCCGATTTCACAAAATTTAAAACACCCAATTCCCATTTACCCAAACCTCATTCAACCCAATTCCCAGTTCTCCTATTCCAATTAACCCAATATTGCATACCCAAAAATACTCAAATAGAGTAGAATTTGATGGTTTTATTTATTTATTTTCTCATTCCATAAGGTATACACTTACTTGAAGTGTATAACTGTTCCAAAGAGGAAGAGACGTCTCCTAACCAAACCAAACCTAACATAACAGTAATGTTTTGGAAAAGGCATATTATTTGAGAAGTCACTGAAGCTAAACATCAATATTTTGGAAAAGGCGTAACATTGTTAAATGATTTATAAATTATTACTCACCTAACTTAACCAAACCTAACATAATAGTAATGTTTTGGAAAAGGCATATTATTGGAGAAGTCAATGAAGCTAAACGTCAATATTTTGGAAAAGGCATATTATTGGAGAAGTCAATGAAGCTAAACGTCAATATTTTGGAAAAGGCGTAACATTGTTAAATGATTTATAAAATATTACTAACCTAACTTAACCAAGCCTAACCTAAAAAACCAAAATAAATACCCTATCTATAACATCCAATTTGTAACTCAACCTAACAATACCATATTTCTCGTTGTGAAATCCTTAATACTGCTGAATTATAAATTCGCCTTCAAGGAAATTAAATTCGATTATTATCGATTATTCAGAATTATACTTATAATTCGATTTTAGCAAACTCACCTTCCTGATGGAGATTCGAACGAAGATTTTCTGCGTGACGATCCGACGCTTTACCACTAGACCACGGTTGGACGTAGACCACTTCGAAATCAAATAAACTAATACTATCTTGGAACTTTCGGTTGAAGGGAATTCGATCCAATGGGATTCGATTAAATGGGAAAATATTCCCTTTTAATAGAAAACCGCCATTGGGCTAGATTTTAAAATACTGGCTAGAAATTTTCGGACGAATGGGATGCGTTCCAATGGTATTCGGTTGAATGGGTAGACTCCACAAAATGTCACCGAAGGGTTTAATTAGATGGCAACGTCCTAGATATGTAATATAGCTATGAGACATGAAGTAGAAGTAACACTTGGCATCGGCAAAAAATAACGCTTAGCCAGGCTATTTTCCAAAAAATTACAAAACTCATGAGAAGATCAGGGCGTTTGAGATTGGATCGTATGTTGTATTATAATTTTTTTACCGAAACATATCAGATTTGAATGGCATAAATTGAAAAAAAGCAAATATGTTAAACTTTATTATCTCATTAACTTTATTGTGTGTTAATTTCTAACATTTAGGAGTTATTTTTCATACCTACAATCGGATGGCAATATAAATCCAAGGATAGATTTAATTTTAGAAGTAGGAATAGAGAACAGAGTAATGTGTTCGCGCGTCAAAGTCCCGGACCCCCTTCCACGGGTCGGAGGGGAATGAAAGAAAAGGCGGGTCATAGCGACATAGGTAAAATGAAATTTCGTACTTTAGCCATCCCCGTCAGCAACGTCATCAAAACGTAGTTTAAGTGAGCCAATAAGATCATTTAAACTTTACGTTGCGTGTTGGAGGGGTTTTATACTGGGCTTTGAGTGGGACTGACTAACCGTTCTCCATTTCTGCATCTAAAATTAAATCTATCCCTGATAAATCTCATAGGCATAAAACGAACATCATTAGTTAATCGCGTTTGAAATACATTGATTAAAGGGAGAGTGAAATGGAAAATCAAATGACTTTTTATCGATTCTTCTACTAATTATGAAACCAAAATGCATAGCACGCTCTATGTCGAATGATATTTAGCACGAGGTTTAATAGAAATTGAGCGCGGTGTGATAATTATGGCCCGAAATATTGAGCGTATCACGGGAATTTCGTTACGTGATTTGTTGAAGGTGCTGATTTCAAATTATCCGAGAAATCTCAAACTAATTTGAGTTTCAAAATCATTCTGAGGTATTTCACGAATGGCTGAAAGTGCGCCTCTTTTTAGGGTAGAAAGAAACTAAAAATAACTATTTTTTGGAAAAGGTGGCAATAAACAAGCTAATTAGCCATAATTTGGAAAGGTACCAATAATTAGGGGTAAAAACATATTCTATTTAGAATAACTTTGGAAAAGGGGAAATTTTTTTCAGTTGATAAAACTTGATAATAACAAAAGCAGGCGCTTATTTAGCCGCTCATAGGTATTTCCTAGAGGTTTCACTTTTAAGATTGGTAGTAGACCAATCCATAAAAAAACTTCGTTTTCCTATTAACCATCCCTTTAATTATCGTTTCACTGTTGCATCAGATCATATGTATGGTAATTATTATTGGCAGTACTAACAAACATTCAACATATTCGCTTATTTGATCAAAACAAACGTTACACTTGGCTCTCATAGAAGTGGTTCAAAGCCTAATAAACCTATGTAGCTCCATAAAAGTTATATCTTCTTCAAGACACAACAAAGGTCAAGAGCCAATCCACTTCGCAGCAGCACAATGAGCTAAAAGTCATATTTTTTTCGGAGGAGAACGACCAGGGCGTATACTCATAATCTTAGTCTCAGAAAAAATAACTGTTCGGCCCTTAAAGGGAAAGGCACGAAACGAAAGATAAAAAGAAAAAATATTTTTAACATTTGTTACGCGATCCTATTATTTCTGAAAGGGATGCGTGGAGTCACACCCTGCTCCTAACCTAACGACTCTATTCTAGGGTTTATGTACTAAACCCAAAGTAGGGCAAGGAGGAAATAATGGAATGTTCTTAACAACACGGTATATTATTTAACTAAATTGATACAAAATGAGATTGATGCCTGAGAGAGTATAGCAGCCAGTATACGGACAAGCTGTCCGTATAAAGGCGGCATATATGGAGCCCTCATTAGGCGTTTACCCCCACCCATTTGGTGCCCCCCCCTCTTTTCTATCTCTTTCCTCTGGATGGTCCCGTGACCGAAGGGGGAAAATAGGGTTAGGGGGGTGGTTGATGACGTCACGTATCACGTGATGTTGTTGGCGGGAAATTTGAATTTATAGGGGTTTTTTCGTGTATTGGTATGACGTCACGTAATTTACTGGTGTTGAATGTATTCGGTGTCACTTAACTCTAGGGGTATTGTAGGATATTGTGTACATTTAGGGGATGATTTATATAGGTTCAGTAGGCCCTTTCTACACCCTTCCCGTAATGCTGTTCTTTGTACGGTTTTAAGGTCTCTCCATGTCATACTAAAGAACTAGTTTTAATTGTGATATGGTTTACGTCGTTTATTATAGTTAGCAATTAAGTTACGACGCTGTGTAGGGTGTTACAGTTAGTAAACGAAATACAGGGTTAGAACAATAGTACATTTTAGTATCATAAAAGTGGTATTACGTCATTTTTTGCACAGTTGGATAGTTGATTAGAAGCTAAAATGAAGCAGTACTGCTAAAAAACTCAGAACATAAGGATTACATTAGTTTTAATACGAATTTGGAGAATAAGCACAATTAGGTAGTTATTAAACTAAAAAGCCTTATAGGATTGACTGAACAATATATATTTTACTACACGCTAAAATATTGATATACAGTTAAAATGGGCACTCGTTACTAAAAAACATCATTAGAAAATACGAATTACAATGGTTTTGATAGCAAAACAATAGACTAAAATGGAAAACTAATACAGATACAATACTAATTTTTTATACTAATAGACTAAAATGCAAAATATTACTAAAAAAACATCAGAAAATACGGGTTACATAAAAATAGAACAATATTACGGCATGCGAGATTATTAAGTACATATATACCTTCATAGAAAATATAGCAATACTACTTTTAATATGGTTTAAAAGCTACAATGGTTATTATACGATTTTAGTACAAATATGAGGCTAGTTATTAAACTAAAATGTTCACAGGATTGACGAAAAAATATATTTTTTCATACACGATTAATTACTGATATACGATTACGGATAAAAATATCGAAATATTACTAAAAAAACGTTACTATAATTATCATCAAAAAATAAAAATTACACTTATACAATAAGTATACTAATTTTTAAACTAAAGTGCTAATGTATACTAATTAAAAAAAGCTTACTAGATGCAAAAATATTACCAAAAACGCTGCGTATTTGTTAAAATATTGTCACATGTTGAAATACGTTAATATTACTATAAATAATACTTGAGATACCTATTAAAATACTGATACTGGGTATCTAAAATATATACAAGTAACTTATGTGGAAAATGTCAAAGATTCTATTTAATATAACCGTATGGGGTAGTTTTATAATCAGGTAGAACTCTAACTTTATCCACTACGACCTGATATGTTTTGGTCTGGTTGATCGTGATCAGAGTGTGATCTTGCAGACGTCTGATTTGAGGGCCAATAGGGACTTGAACCGAGTTCATTAGAGGTTCACCTTCATTGTTTACCCCCAGTAGGTTCTTCATTGTTTCGAAATTTATATAATTTTCTGTAGAGGCGTTTAAATAAAATCCTTTAACTTTGATAATGTTAGTTTTAGCGCCGGTTTTAGGGTCTAGAATGTCCATAGAATAGTTCTTTGGTCCAGCACTCCCCCATTCACAAATATAGGCATCTGGTCCATAGGATTCTAATTCATTTTTAAGTTGCCCCAAATAATCGCCTGTGGGTAGCAAATGAGCGCCGTCTGGCGAGAGGTACACTAAACTATCCGTGTCATAATAAAAACAAAGGTCACCGACCTTTTCAAGATGTTTTAGTAAATGTAATCGCGCCATAGATGTTGTGAAACAAGCGATAACTACGTTTGTGTGTTTGTGCACAATCTCGTTTTCTAGAATGTGTTCGTACTTTACTAATACGGTGTTTTCGTTGATTGTTAGTAAACTTTTAACCTCCAAGTCTGGATTTAATATTAATCCGTACAATTTGTTGGCATCTTTGATTAGTTCTGTAGAGGTATGTCTTGTTTTCTGGCCAAATTTACCCCAAAAAGAGTTGAGCATAAGTTTGCTAAGGCATCTGAGACCTTCGTTTTTCTCTACTTTAGTGATATCCAGTTCTACACCCTCTACGTCTTTGAAACTTTTGACATAGTTCTCCTTGTCTTCTTGAGTCTGGCAATCTGCTGGAAAGCCGCTAGCTAGGGTTTTATACTCTAAAAAGGTATAATCTTTAAACAGTCCTCCCTGGTTTGTTTCGGAATCGTACTGTGTCACTTTGTATGACCAAGCCTCATACATTCGTGTGATTGTGTAACCATTCTCTACTGCATGACGTAACTCGTCGACTACCCATGTACCTCTCAATTCTCTTTTTTCAGGAGTATGTTCGCAAGCACCTTGAAACTGGGTTTTACAACAGGTGTAGCATAATGGAAATGTTAATTTTCCATTAATACGAGCGGGCAGAACGGGATGAATTAGGTTTTGGGCCGGTAATACGTCGCATTTAAGAAGACCATTAAACGAAAATATGTCAGGAAAATCGTCTAATATGATTTCAGGATGTCCTATAGGTATCTTGGTGGTTTTGTTAATGAATGGGTATAAACTTGTGAAATCCACGTAATGAATTCGCTCTGATCCTGTTGTTTTATGGTATAGTTTTGTTGCGCAACATCTACCCCCGAAGAATGCATCACGGGGGTCTAATCTTTTTACTATTTTAGGCTTAATATCATTACATTTTAAAAACTCTATTATTTCTGGTTTATTTGCTTTTTCTTCCTGCCAGTCACACTCCCATTTGACATTTACTTTATAGTTGAGTGATTCTAGCTTGGTCAACACGTTCATGCTACTAAAATATCTAGAGTTCAAAGTCTGAGCAGGGTCTCCGTGCAGAGCCTTGTTTCTGTTTAAGGGAAAGTGTATTTTACACCCATGATAGAAACACCCCCAGTATTCGAATATTTCAAGGTTAAGCTCACAAAAACCGTCTACTCTAAGTTTTTGGATTCTGGTTTCTTTCCCTCTAAAGGAGGATTGGATAGATATATTTCGTTTGTGCGCGGTCCACTCTAACCATTCTATAGCCCCTATTGACTGATTTTCACTAAGCCTATAATAATTAGCCGGTATGATACCTATAGTATCAGGTTTAAGATAATTTCGCCGAAATACATAAGAGCAAACGCCAGGAAGAGTAATTGCGCCACAATTAAATGGATCTACACCCGTTACTTTAAAGAGTAGTGTACGAAAAGTTAAACAACCTTGGAATAGTAAAATTGTGTCGTTCTCACAATAATAATTGAGTTCCTTCAAGAAGTCGAAACCTTTACCTTTACTATCTTCGGAGCTATGCCATTTTAAGAAGGCATCTAAATTTTTCCTTGTAAAATATTGACAACCATAAGCTTCGATAGGGGGGAGATTAGTTTCTATAACATAGTTGGTTTCATCCTGTCTATTTACATCAAATTTATGTTCTATTACATTGAATAAAAAATGTGGGAAATACCCTTTGACTGCGTCTGATATACCGAAAGTAGCGGGAAACTTTGCTAAAGCTACAGGAATGAAATTATAAGAATCCAGAAATAGCAAGTTAAACAATTTCATTTCTAAAATTCGAGTTCCGTTAATTTTCAAAGATGGAACGAATTTTTCATCCCTATTAATGATTTCTCGAATTAGTAATTGATTATCATAATTACTGCCGTAGTGAGATAGTATGATGACGTTCTTAACGGCATGCAATTGCATTAAATAATCTAAAAATAATGATATAGGATTACCGCCTGAAAATTGTTGTTTACGCTCACCAAACTGACTACACATAATACAGTTAAAATTTAGGGATGTTTCATCTACGCAATGCTCACAGACTGTTATACTAACTAACAAGATAGCCTGGTGTTCGTAGGCTCCCCCCTTTTCATGACATACCTTCGTTTGTATACATTCTACGTCAAAGAAAATATACATAAGGTTAGGCAGATTGGGTCTAGGCTTTTTAACGGATGGCACTTTCAGGGGTTTATCTTTGATAACCTGGATATAACACAAGTGATTGCTAGGCTGATATTCCTTGCAGACCTGGCAATAAATCTCACCACACTTATGCATCTCCGTTCTTCGGGAAAAATCGATAATATTTAAACAGTCTTTACAGTGAAAAAGACGCTCACATAGGGACTTTTTACTGCTGGAAGATGCTAAGTGGCTTTGATAACAATCAGCTCCTAAGAATTTTCGTAAACAAGACTCACAAGCTATAGGGGGGCCTTGGCAGATAGTGGGTCTCATGCAACTAAAACAAAAGTCATTACATTTATGGGACTGTATTCGCCAATAGGGTACGAGACATTTTTCGCAGAATAGGTCGTGGTTGAAGAGGGGTTTTAAATTTGTAATAACGTTATAATGGTTATTTTCACTCAATAAAAAGAGGCGGGGCCTAGTATCATCGGGATCGTTTTCGCCTAAAATACAGATAGGAACGCTATTTTCGAATTTGTAGACGAAAATCGAATATTGATTTAAATAAATTTTGAACTTTTGAAAAGACTCGGCCGTCCCACACTCACTAGCCCTTACTCCTGCCTTATAACATAGTTCTAAAGCAGCTTCTTTCTGCATTTTGTTCTCATCTCTAGATTTAGATATTGATTCGTAATGGGTCTTTAGAGCTTCGGTTGTATTACTAGCATAATTTCTATGCGCTATAGCTACACAAAGGGCTCTGGCTTGACAGAGATGATCTGAATTGACTATACGTACAATACCTCGTCTATCTTTACAGAATAGATTAAAAGGTTTAATCCCTCGGGTTACAGAACGCCCTTTACCCACCGGTATTCTTACAATGCTAAAAATTTTAACGGGACCCAGGAAAAATGCTTCCATTTCGTCATCATAGAGCATAACACTAAGCTGGTCAAAAAGAATATTAGGGTCAACTTGATCTGCTCTTCTAAAAGATAATTCTAGTTCGGATCTGCAAATATTTGTGGCACTCTTTAAAGTAATTTGGACGTGGTCTGTAGGTCTGTACTTACTAAGGACACATTTGGTTACGGTACATACACTAGCGACGGGATCTTCAGTAATTCTAAGAACTAACTCTCGACCATACATGTTAAAATGTTCGTAAAATCTCTCACTTTGACCTAGTATCTCGCAAGAAGGTATGTTGTCAATAGGTGTGGGCTGGTCCGTTTCTCCTCCTCCACATTGTACGTCGATATCATCGTCAGAAAGCGCCGCTGCAGAACCGTGCTCCCTCTCCAAGGTATCGTTCAATAGTGTCTCCTCTACGGGTGGTCGTTGATCCTTTCTGTCTAAAAATGCGGCTATCTCTTTGTCATATTGCGAGCTGTTGAAGTCGGCGATTTGAGCATCCTCTTCCCGTATACCACGCTCAATTTCTTCTTGTCGGTTCGCTAGGCGATCTACATATTCAGTTCTTAAAGGACTCGGAATTAGATTCCTTAGGTTTTCCAATTCTTCCAAGTTATTACAGTCCTCTGGTGTTCGAACAACTGTTTTCATATACTCAAGTAAGTCGAGGCAAGCTCGAATAGCATTTAAGCCACCTTGTACTACGATTGGTGGTAGAGTCTGAGGTCCGTACACCGGATCTATTCGCAGATAGTCGCATAGGAAGAAATAAAACTCGTATATTGACCGTAAAGGCCAGGGTCTATTTATAGTCAGTTCGTTCAACGTTGTACTAAGAGTTTCAGGATCCATGTTTAGCTTTCGGTGTTTGAAGATCGACTGTGTATTTTGATCATTTCCTAAGCCGCTTTTATACTAAATTCCTTAATAAACACGCCCACATTCCTCAATAATTTAACAATAGCCTGATTTATTGCTTAGCAGACACCAGATGTTTTCTCACAATGCATTTCTGACACACGCTTGTTAATAGTTTAGATCAAAAGAACGTTGGATTTACTTTATGTCAAATAAATTGTCAACACAAGAGTGGCCTATAAATAGAATTTTGTTATAAACACTGTAAATACTTAATTTTATTGGGGTAATAAATGAAAAACATGGTGTGTAAAAAGTTTTTAGTGATTCTCAATTGTGACAATATCCTTTGTTATCTTAAAGTCTGTTAAATAATAACGTTCCGAATTTTTCTAACAAACGAAATTTCTTAATAGACACGCCCACATTATTCAATCGTTTAACAATAGCCTGATTTATTGCTAGATCTTATCAGTCACCAGATGTTTTTCTCACTATGCATTTTCGGACCCATGCCTGCTAATAGTTTACAAACAAAAGAACGATGGATTTGCTTTATGTCAAATAAATTGTCAAGAAAAGAGTGGCCTATAAATAGATTTTAGTTACAAACACAGCAAATAAGAGACAATACTTGTAATAAATAAAAAACAGGGTGCGTAAAGCGTTTCGAGAGATCCTCAATTATGAAAATATCCTTTGTTAGCTTCACATTGTACACTTTTCAAAAAAAAATCTAACCTATGAAAAGATAGTTTCTCACGGTCCTGAATATGATTGTGTAGGCGAGAAGTAGGCCTACGTAAAGCAATAAAACCCAAAATAAATTCCATTGGTAACAAATGGTTCGACCACCCACCAAAGACCTTGCCTGAACATGTTTACGGAATAGGCAATAATCAGCCCGGTAGTAACTAGGCATTTAAATATAACATATTTAATTCCTTAAGAGGCCAAATTTCAAAACTTTTAAGGAAGAGACAGCAGAGCTGGATTTTATTCGTTACATACCGATGATCTAGTACAGTGCTTCGAATGCAACTGCATTTTATTAGCCTGTAAACCCACCGATAATCCTTACGAAGAACATTTGAAACATTTCCCTAAATGTCATTCTAGCAGAGGTGAGTCTACTAAAAACATCCCCTTAAGCTTTGATGAAACAAAGGCGTACACCAAGAATATAAAAATCAAGATTGAAGGAAAAAACCCTTAGAAAACACGGAAGAAACTTATCATACCTTTAAAAAACTATACATGTCGAAAGATTAGTCTTGGAACTCTACGCTAGAAAACAACTAAACGCTTTCTATATAAAAACTTAATGACTTACGTAAGATTTAAAAATAATATTAAGATTTATCTTCTTCCTTACGAAGATAGAAGGAATTATTTTAGAATAAATCAAATGCAATTTAAAATGAAAATTGAAAAAATGTCTTTTTTTATTAGAACTTATACTTTTAAAGAAAGTAATATTTTACTTTATATTACGGTCTCTATAAATTTTATTCCTACAAAAGCATCCTTTGTTATAATCTTACAAAACTATAAGCCTACACAGTCAATCAAATATTGACAGGTAAAAAGAGGAGACCTGGGAAAATCCGGTCCCCTTCTTAACAGTACCTACCTTCTTGTTTTCTTGCATATTTATAGGATTACAGAAGATGTAAAATATTATTTTCGCTTTGGTCGGTGGCATAGTAATTGATTCAAAAAATGTTGTTTATGATATACATATGGTGTACAGAACTAGGTGTTATCTTTTATAAGTTTCCAATTGAAAAAAAGGGGAGGGGTTGCAAGAGCTGAAGAAACTTACAATCGACCAAACATCAAAGGTATGCTTAAGTTAAGAGCAGAGCCCTACGTTGACAAAACATCCACCCCCCAGGCCTGTTGCTTCTAGATTTGTATGGTCCTGTAGTGCGTGTAGTAAGATACAACTGATTCCGTATATATCCTACATTTTTTAAATGTTTATATAGCATTCCCTAATGGCGTTAGCTTGTTATCGAATTTATTCTCCAACACGGTTGCATACTGCGGAAAAATAACGCCATAAAGGAAAACTTTTTAGAACTCCAAAAGAAGAATTTTATGGTATCCGCCTGTTAGGTAATCTCGGGATTGGAAGCGGCGATGTTTTTACATGCATTGTACTAAAAGATCCTAAAATAGAATACCAAACAGTGAACATAGCCCACCCCCTCCCCGACCAAGCCTCTTCAAGAAAAAAATATATTACAATAGAATTTTTACTAGTTGAAAAGGGTCGTAGGACGCCATGAACGCGTTGAACTCATTCTAATTTAGGAGTGGGACCTTGCGTTGACAAAACATCCACCCCCAGGCCTGTTGCTTCGATATTTGTATGGCCCTGTAGCGTTTGTAGTAGGATACAACTGAGTCCGTATATATCTTACATTTTTTAAATTGTTTATATGGCCTTCCCTAATGGCGTTAGCTTGTTATCGAATTTATTTCCCAACACTGTTGCATACTGAGGAATAATAACACCGTAGGAACAATTTTTAGACTTCTACAATAGGAATTTTATGGTATCCGCCTGTTAGGTAATCTCGAGATCGGAAGCGAAGATGTTTTTACATGAATTGTACTAAAAGATCCTAAAATAGAATACCAAACAATGCACATAGCCCCCTCTCCATCTCCCCGACCAAGCCCCTCCAAGAAAAAATATATCACAATAGAATTACTACTAGTTGAAAAGGGCCGCAAGACGCCATGAACGCGTTGAAATCATTTTCAAAACTAAGGACATCATCCTACCTCTCACTATAGTAGATTCTATAAGCTTTTAACATTGATTGTCACAATTCGAAATGGTAAATAAGTTTAAACCAAAGACCCTTGTACGGTAGATCAAAGAACTGCTGTTTTTCCAAATGTATCCAAAAAGAAAGACATCTGAAAATAGTCCAATAGCAAGGCTTCTGATAATTTTGCCCGCGAAAATTTTTACCCTTGTACATGCTAACCATATTGTAGTGACGTGTTTGATCTCGAACACGCCTTGACCCGAGTAAAAAGTATAAAACGACGAGGTTGACCCCCCCAGAGGCACCACTTTCTCTCAAACCATGAGCCAACAACAAGAAGCGATGGACCTTTCATCAACATGGTAAGAAAAAGTTTTTTAAAACTTAGTTTTTTAAGAGAAGACTTAGAAAATCTTTCTCTATAGCTATGTTCACGGGTTTGATACCCCATATTCCCCCTGTGAATTTTCGGACTCATCGGGGACATCCCGTTCAGGGACCCCCGAGCCCCCACAGCGGCGGCCGCAAATGTGTGTCATCGGGCCGCAGCGTCGCCCGCCTCCAAGCCTTTCACCGTCACCCAGCCCATCACCGCCTCCCAGCCCGTCACTTCCGCCCACGCCTCCAAGGACTCCATCACCAGACCATTACGTTCCTCTCCCGGCTATCTATTACCCTTGGCAAGTGATGCCTCGGCCGGGAGAGGCTGATTTGAACGTCAATGGGGACTTGTAAGTGAATCTTTTATCTTTGGGATAATATAACGCGAAATTATAATTTCTGTTTGTTCGTAGTTTAATCTATCAAATCACGGCGTACTTGGCGATACTCGCCGAGGTCGTGGTGGACGATGATTTTATGCACGATCTGCTAAACCAAGTTAGGCAGATCGTGTATAATAATTGTATCTTCATCCCCCACGAGTGAGTTTTCACGCATTATTTTATGATTTTATCTAAATTTAATTTTATAATTTTTATTACAGTCTCCTGGCCTTAAACTGTCGAGGGTTCCGGTAAGTTAATTTTTTTATTAGCTATCCAATACTTTATTAATCCTCTTTTTTTCTCTCTTCTCTACAGGGTGATCCTGGAGCTCTCGCAGCTTCATCTGTATCGCCGGGTACGTTTCTTAGAAGTCCCCGCGGGTCATGCACGGGTGTACGAATGTCGAGACAATATATTGTTCGAAGGCTTTCGTGCACTCGTGCAAACCCTCTCGTTGCCGTGAACGAGAGGGTGCCCCCCCCCCAAAAAAATAAATAAAATGCAAAAAAATTTTTGTAAATATTTTTTTAAAAATAAAAAGAATTTTGTTTTAGCTTTATATACTTCTCTCTTTATTTAAATTAAGCTTATATTTTTTAGCGTCAAAGTTTTTTAGGCTTAAACAGCAAAAGAAAAAAAGATATGCTTAGTATTAGTTATATACAAATGGACCAGTTTTTTCGGATTTAAATTCAATTTATTTTAAACACCAAAAAAAACAAATTAGCAAGTAGATATAAATTAAAAATGAGTTAATAAATGCATACGGGTTTTTAAATAAGTTATCTGACCCGAAATTACAGAAAATAAATTATAATTATAAAAGTAGTTTTCAAGATTTTCTTCTTGAAGAACAGTGTTGAATTTCGTCACTACCTGGTACGACGTTATAAAGTTAGTGAAGTACCCTATCACGGCGTCGAATTTCTCAGGTTGGCCATCCAAACACGGTATGCGTTCGTAATCACCGTATAAATTATCATAAATGTCGTTATAAAACTCTATGATAATATCGGCCATATGTGTGAACACAATTTCATGGTCATTTACCTTAATAAGATGCTCATTTACAGCTCCCGAAACGCGATTCAGGGCCGCTGTTTCCATACTGTTCAAAACAATTGAGTCCTCCTTTAGCATGTCTTTAATATGACATATGTTATGGTATGCCACAACCATTGTCTTTTCGTTGGGGTTATCGTTTAACACGATTTCAAAATTGTTGGTTTCGTGGGCGGCAGTCCAACCTGCTAATACGGGTAAACGTGGAATCAGCTTTTCCCATGTACTTGTTGAAATGGCGAAGCTTTTTACCGATTGTTGCCTACAGAGGCGAACTTCAGGATCCAGCGTACCGTTTACAAATCCTGTTGTTAAGAACAACTCTTTCGAGATGTGGAATCTCCCGTTAATTTTACGTTCGTTAGTCACACCTATCTTCCTTTTGCCCGTTTCTTTACTTTCCATCTTGTAAGTTTAAGGTCTTCTCGAATAATGCTACTCGACTCTACTGAGTCAGGGGGTTTTTATACCAAATTTCTTAAGCAGCTATTACGAAATATTTATTGTCCTTAGTCATTGCAATGTTAGACTGTAAGCGTATTTTTATGTCAAAGTTCTGAAGATTAAGGAATTCCAGCATTCCCAAGACCAATAAATTAAATAGTACAATAAGTAGATTTTAGGGGGTTGATCGCCAAGATCTGACGTATTCTGGTCAACCTTTGTGTACTCGACTCCATAACAATTCATGAAATACAATGGAGATGGGGATAACGTAGAAACCGCCCGCACCTAATGGTAACGGACCCTTCAGCTTGCCAGAGAGAGTTATTTTTACAATCATTTTATTATGCCCTCAAGATCTCTATTGACCTCCACCCCGTGGCTTGAGTATACACCGCTAGGGAATGCATCACAAATTCTTAATAGGTGTTAAATTTTTATTTAAATAGAAAATAATTGGTGAAATTTTGCTAAAACAAAAGTGTTTTTGGTGAAACATAGAGTAATTTTGATAAATGCTGTGCAAATTTATCGACACGTTTTTAACAATTTGAAATGTTTTTCAAATTACGCTTTTAGTTTCGGTTAAATGTATGCTAAACAACTGATTTCGTGTCGGTGGTCTATTCGTTTTTACATGTATTCCTATGGAATTTTAAAAATTTCAAATGATCAATTTCGGTTCGAAAAAATGTAACGTTGTTGATTAAAAACGTTTCGATTGTTTTTTACTTCTAACACGAAATGCGTTGCGAATACATTACCGGTTTTACGTTTTCCACAAATTTTTGATTACGCTGCCGATAATTTTGATAAATATAGTACGTTTAGGTTAATGCTTCGGTCTAATGATATATTGCGTTTCTGTTAACGCTACAAAAACATAACTCGTTGAGACTTGTCCGGATAATGCCTTCGAGGCAACCACCTGGAAACAATTAAATGTTTTGGTGGTAGAATGGGCCACCAACTAACAAAGCAATAAATCCGAAAATAGATTCCATTCATAAAAATACAACTGGTTCAACCCCCCCCCCCTAAACCCATTAAGACACGTCTTTATAGTAAAAATAAAAACGGATGGGGATAAATTCTTTTATGGCCATAGACCAGTCTGAACGATGTTACGTATAAATATTACGTATAAGTAAAAAACCGATGGAATGTCTTAACACGTGGGTGGTGCGTCATAAATCACTCTAAATACAGATCCATTGTTAACAATACAACTGGTTCGACCAAGCCCCCTTTTAAGGCCCTAAACCAACTGGTTGGTGGTCCACTTAAAGAAAAACAAATTCCATTGATAAGAATACAAGGAATCAATTGGCCCTGCCCCCCCCCTCCCTCTATCTCAAAAAAATCTAGACACGTCTGAATGTGTTTACGTATAAATAAAAACAGATAGGGGATAAATACTTTTGTTATGTACCAAGCTCGACCTCCTCCCCCTTAATGGCATGTAATATATACCTGTTGGGTGGCCAAAAGGGAATTTTGCAAACTATAGAGGGTCATTTCACTTCCGAATTCTGGAGAGAAATTGTGGGGGGGGGGCAAGGCTAGTAAGAAATCATGTGTTTCCAACGATGCGCGTTACGTAATATGTAATTCTTTTTTCGTAAAAATATCCCTTAAAATATGTGCTAATTAGAAAATATATGAAACAGTCAAGCTATATTCGTGTATACTTTAGTTAGGATCAGCATTTTATGATGTTTTTTTTAGTACTACTTTGCATTTTAACTCCAGTAATTGTACTTATTCGCCAAATCGTATCAAAACTAAAGTGAATCAAATTTTATTTATGATGTTTTAGCAGTACTGCTTCATTTTAGCTTCTAATCAACTACTAAGTTGTGTAAAAAATGACGTAATACCACTTTTATGATACTAAAATGTACTATTGTTCTAACCCTGTATTTCGTTTACTAACTGTAACACCCTACATAGCGTCGTAACTTAATTGCTAACTATAATAAACGACGTAAACCATATCACAATTAAAACTAGTTCTTTAGTATGACATGGAGAGACCTTAAAACCGTACAAAGAACAGCATTACGGGAAGGGTGTAGAAAGGGCCTACTGAACCTATATAAATCATCCCCTAAATATACACAATATCCTACAATACCCCTAGAGTTAAGTGACACCGAATACATTCAACACCAGTAAATTACGTGACGTCATACCAATACACGAAAAAAACCCTATAAATTCAAATTTCCCGCCAACAACATCACGTGATACGTGACGTCATCAACCCCCCCCTAACCCTATTTTCCCCCTTCGGTCACGGGACCATCCAGAGGAAAGAGATAGAAAAGAGGGGGGGCACCAAATGGGTGGGGGTAAACGCCTAATGAGGGCTCCATATATGCCGCCTTTATACGGACAGCTTGTCCGTATACTGGCTGCTATACTCTCTTGCCTGCAAAAAATTGTTCATGAAATTTTTACTTGATGCAAAATATTTATAATACAAGTTTTTCAATTTAAATGAAATAATATTAATATTTGAGAAGAAAAACGTATGACAATTTCTGGGGAATTCGTTTCTGAAGTAATTAATGCACCTCATGGACTAGTTTGTGTGGGATGTAGAAAAGACGAGCAGATGTTGAAATTGAGTGGTTAAATAAGATTTCAACATGATTGGATGCACGAAGAGAATTTCCTGCAAAATTGTCTGGAAATCTCTGTAAAGGGATACGGGGGCAATTTTTTAAATTTTAAGTGAGTTATCGCAAGTTATAACTATTGACTTAAGGGTTAGTGGGGCCAATTCTGTAATTTTTTTTATTTAAGTATCGTAAATGATAACTATCGACTAAAGGGTTAGTGTCGATCTCGCCTTGAGCCAAAAGCGGCGGTTGTCTCGTGATTTCGCTTACGAAAAACCAGGTGGTAAAAGTCAAATTTTACCGTCTTTAGTTATCAAGCGAACGATAAATTAATGACCACCTTAACCCTTTCGCTAAGTTATAATTCTCATGAAAATTAAAAATTATATAATTTTAATTTGACCACCTGCTTTTTTATTAGCCCGAGCAGAATCGTAGCAGTCCAAGGGGGAAGAAATGAAAATGGCAACATGCTTTTCATCAGAGGTTGGTGGTTCACTTCCATCTAATGGCAAATGCCATCATTCTCGCTTAAAAGTGGCACAGTTGTGAAACGTGAAAGATTCCACGAAGCATAGACTAATTAAGGTACAGGTTTTTGTTGACGTAAAAATATTATCGTAATTTCAGACATTATTCGATTACGCGATTTCGTTTTCCATTTCCATTTTTTATGACTTAATGAAGTGTATGAAATTATTTGTAGAAAAGCTTAGAAAGTCTTTGTAAGCTAAAGGATATTAAATTATTTTCTCAAATATGTTATGCAATTTACTTTTGTCAATATTTTTTATCTCATTAAAGCTAGATTCAGACCAATAAGATAGTTTTGCACTTATTCGCAAAGCTATTAACGATGATTAAACTTTAAATTCAGAACAAAACAGACTTTACGTTGACAAAAATGAAAAAAAGTAAAAAATAACGGTTTTGAAGAACACTAGGTGGCTAACTACCGTTGGAACGAATCAATTACTATAGAAAAACGTTAGGGTCAGTAAACCTTGTTGCAATTTATTGAATAGAGTAAGTCTGACCCCTCTTTCCCTATTCAAGCTGCCACTGAACTCGAGGAGGTAGGGATAAAACAAAAGTTGCGCAAAGCCACAAAAGTCGGCGTCACCACTATTATTGTATGGACAATTCTTTCGCTCCCAATACGACCTTGAAGCTGGTACCAGGTAGCGAATCATTTCGGACTTCCATAACTATATGTATTCATAATCCTGATATCCTAAAGCGAATATCAAGAAATAAAACCGGGATACGAGTCTTTGCTTTAATAGGTATTTTACACCCCATCCGAAAACGGTAATTTAATATATGAACATATTCTACCTTGAATAATCTCTGTTTATTTTTATTCAAAAATTATATGTTAAATTAGTTTTATTTTGCCAGTACATCGCGGTTCTGCTTTTATAGGTGCACAAAATGAGGTATAGGTATAACTATACTCATGTTTATAATGGAGATTCTGTATCCACAGTTCATTTTGGGGACAGAAATAATCAGACTATAGGGATTATTGGCCTCAAATAGTGAAGCCACACAGTACAATCTGTTTTCAAGAGCACGTCAGTAAACAGACAATTTTTCTGTCAAAATATGATATTTTCAAAATATTTTCGCACCGTACGACGTTCCACAACAAAACGTTCTTAAAGTCATCTAGCGCCCCAAATATATTTTCATCTAAATGAGCACAGTTCGTCACTTGTGTCAACAACGTGCAAGAATAATTGTGTTCAAACTCTGAATACACGAAAACGAAAGTTTAAATAGACCTTACATCACATATTTGTGTACATTCATGTACAAAAGTCGGGAAAAAGAAAAACCTTCTGCTAGTATCTTCTGCAGGGATAATGTGTAAAGGCCCATTGACGTCAGTGAGTTCGCTTCAAATGCTCCCTCAATTGTACTGTTCACAGTGCACGTGGGAGCGACTACGTAAAAGATTCGTAAATGGGTTTAGTTTCAAAATATTTTGAATTATATCGAGCCGTATCGAGGAGATGGTACTCAAGTTAGCGCCTTTATTTAGCCATAGCAAACTCGATCAAGCTCAAACTGAAGCACTATCAAGTGAGCTATGCTTTAGCAGACGATGTAAGTTTTAGGATTCTTGGCGTTATTTGTCATTTTGGACTAGGCTATATTAGTGTTCAAAAGTCTTGATTCAAAAATCACTATACATACGAGCAGACTTAGAAATAAGGATATTTTTTAAACTAGTCCTTGGGACCAGTGAACCCCCTAGTATCCTAAATAATAAACTGGTCTCCGGAGTGGTCCCAGCCAGGGTTGGAAATAAGGTGATTTTTTTTAAGTGGTCCTCGGGACCAGCGACCCCTCATGTTGGAATTATTATACTGGTCTTTGGGACCAGTGACCCTCGCATTAATTATTATTTTACCGGTCCCATTATAAATTAAATTTCTAAAATGGTGAGAATAATAAGCACGTAAAGACACAAAAGTAAAGAAGCTGAAAATTCTAATTGATTTTCAATTTTTTTACTGTAGGAAAAGGTAGCATATAACAATCCATAACAGCTAACTTTTATTTCTTATCACAATTTTTCAACTAGTTGCCAGCCACTAAATATCAATCAACATGTCTAATGATATTTGAAGTTCTTAATCCTTTTCTGAACTATCCTTATTCCTTATTGCATTTGACATAAATTTGGTGGCAATATCTTCTCTCGCTATCAGTAAGCCAGATCAAAATCCTGTAATGTGACCATACACTACTGCCTAATACGACTACTGACAACTAGTACTGGCTATGGTCTAGACTGTCGACTACAAGAGACTCATTCTAGAGTATAGACCCTAGACAAGATCTATAGTCAATAGACTACAAAACTTTTGTAGGGAAGTTGTAGCCAAGGAGTACTAACTACCTTGGAGTAGAATTGGTAGAAAATGTGATGAGCTAGAAAAATTCTAATAAGGAACCCCGAATTTATAAACTGGCCCCACCGTCTATTTTTTCCAAAAACCATAATTAATAAAGTGGTCCCTGGGACCACTGACCCCAACTTTTTGAATAAATAAACTGGTCCGAGCAATTAATAAACTGGTTTTGGACTTGTAAACCTGTCTTATTTCCAACCCTGGTCCCAGCCTTTGTTCTCCTATAGATTTGTAATTAATAAACTGGTCCCGAGGACCAGTAACCCCCCCCCCCACTTTTTAATTAAAAACTAGTCCAAGCAATTAATAAACTGGTTTTGGACCAGAGGAAGTGTGCTATTTCCCAGACTGCATACGAGTAATGCGACTCCTTTTAAAGTCGTCTGCTCTCATGTCTGATCAAGGAAATGAACCTGCCAGGGCAACCGAAACGAAATTAACGAGGTGACCGACGGGTACGTTAATTTTACTCAAGTCTGAATGGGCCATTAGAGATTTCCACGTGCTAGCACAGCAATTAAATCAGACGTCATAAAGTTTTCGAAGATGTATTTGCCCCAAAATAATATATGTGACTTTTTTTTGATCCAAAGAATTTTATTTTGAACAATGTTTATACTTGTCTTTGCCTCTTACTATCAAAATATTTTAGGAAAAATGTGGTTTTTAGCCTGTGTTAAAAAAGATCGGTAGACAGCCACTGAAAATAATTATTTTCAGACCTAAGCTAGACTTAATAACTTAATACCACTAACGTAACACACTTTTTCTAATAATATACTATGTCAATTTTGTGTATGAACCATATTTACGATTCTTTACTCAAAGTTTAAAAGTTGACCTGAAATTGTCGCACACAGTCTTCAAAGGTAATGAATGACAGCGTTTTGGAATTACTGGAATAGGCCTATTATTCAAAAGGGATCAATTTTCGCTGGCGAAGGCTTCCACTCTGCATATATATAGTCGAAAAAGATTGTTCCTTAGAGTTGCCGGGGGATAAGGAATATTTGAGAGTCCGTAAGGTAGCGATTTTGTATTTATTTTCATTCAGAAATTCCCTCGAAATCTCTGAGGTTAAAGACGTTGTTTATAAAATTACGTAATCGTAAATTTGACTTGTTTCTATATAAATTTGTTATTCGCACCAACGCTTGAATAAACTCTGAAGCAGGAAAAGCAGTGTGAACGTAGTTGCGTGATCAAGTGAGCTATGAGGAAGGAAAGAAAGGGAAAGGTAACGTTGCGGTCCCCCTCTGTGGTGTGTATGTGTCTTCCATACTCCCGGTATACACAGTTTCTCTCCATCCGCTGGGTCCGCGGCAGTCGCTTTCGGAGCTTCCTTCGGTACTGTCAGGTTGTGGAACGAAAGCTGTTTCGTAAACTTGTCGAGATCTTTCCCTTGATCGAAGAGAGAGATTGCCGAAGCTAAAACGGGTTTGAAGCTGAGACTTCCTTTAAAAACAAAACCATCGACCAGCGCTCATTTTTTTCAAATCTAGATGTTTTCATGGAATAACATTACAATAATAACCCCAATATTTGACGGCAATTTGCGTAAATTAGTGTATAAATTGTCGTGACTATCGTGATTTAGCGGAAATTACGTTAAATATTTGTTGTGCGTGTGAAAACTCCCTTCTGAAGACCCAAGAACTGAAATTGGGCTTGGGGAATAGGGAGTTTCTAACCCCGTTTCACTGTTGTGCGTAGTTTGAGTTGTGAAGCCCGCGGAGCTTCTAGCGCCGTATGCATTTTAACTTTGATGTATTTACGGACCCTCAATTTACTGTGCAGATACGAGATAAAAGGTGAGTTCATTATAACTTGTTTTTACCTAAGGCTCGTCTATTTATTTATATTATAATTAATTATAGTGGATTGTCTTAGAGATTAACTGAGTTTAGTAACTGAGACAGGTACCTAACTTGGTGGATATAGACTAGTGGCACCCCATGTTATTTGCCGATAGACCTTAATACAGTCAAAGCTGGGAGACTGCCATTACTCTATTATTAGAAATGAATTATGTATCAGAAATTACTCAAAGAGCAAAATATTTCGTACAACTACGCTCGGTTTTTGACAAAAATAGGATGTAACGTTTTTAAAAGTACAGTAATGCCTGCGTACCTTAGCATATTTAATCGTTTGTTAGCGCAAATCAAACTGTTATAAGTCAATTTATAGAATACTGGCATTGAATATGGGTGGATAACATGAAGTTGATACAACTCTTCCGCTTTACTTTAACCAGTGTGTAGTTATTATTTTTCTCTAGTTACAGGTCAAGGTAGGGCAGGTACACCCTTACAGTTACAGCTCCCAGTATGTCAATTCAGTTGGTTTGGGATACTTCAGCAGGCACAAAGACTCTAAAATTAATTCCAATTTAACTTAAATGTACACCTGTGACCTCGAAACGAATTACATACATATTCATCCACCTTGATCGATAGACTTACTGCCCTTCTTTATTCTCGTTCCTGTTTTATATTCATGGTACAAACAACTAAACAGGATTACTTACAGTAGAAAATCTAATAATAAAGCTGAAACTAAGTACTACGGCAATTATACAGGCAACGTTAGGAAGTGTTATGGCTTTTGAAGGGGATTTCATCTCGTACTCGTATTTTCAATCGGGTTAATGGATGCGGTGTCGAGCTCTCAGGAAGAGGGTTTGTATGTGTCAAAATTATCTCGCGAATGTAAGGCTTAATTAAAGGTGTTGTACTGAGTAGATTTCAATTGAAGGTTTAATTATATTCATGATTTATATTCAAGGAGCTGGTTGAAGGTGGAAATTTAGAGACATTATTAAGGGTTCTTAGTAATATTATGAACATATGGTTATTATTGTAGGTTTATTAACTGAAGTATTAATTTTTCTTTATTTTTTAATAATTTGAACCCAAAATTCACCCTAACGAAAATAAAAGTTCAAGAAACGTAAGGATCCAAATTTTGACAGATATACTTTTATCTTGAACGATATACGTCACTGTTGTGATCAAAATGATCCTGCAGTATAATTTAAAAAAAACCCCAAATTTATCACATTTTTCGACACTTTGAACTGTAAATTTGAATCCACTCTCATCAATATTAATCGCATTAGAATCCAATTTATAGCTTTTCATCAAACGCTATTTGTAACCCATTCCCATTCCCTGGTTCATTCACGCTATTTCTAAATTGTTTTAAAGTGCTAATCTCTTCGATTTAAGGCTGGTTAGCCTTTAACGTAATTTAGATTTTAGATGACGTTTGGTTTCCAGTAATTTTGAATGCGAAATATTCATATTCTCACGAGGGGCTTGCCACTGGGCGAAAAAGTGTACAAGTGATTTCAGATTTCAAGTGATTTCAAATGACTTCAAGCGATTTCAAATGACTTCAAGCGATTTCAATTGACTTCATGCGATTTCAAATGATTTCAAGCGAGTTCAAAGATTTCAAGCGATTTCAAATGATTTCAATTTGATTTCCAATGATTTCAATTTGATTTCCAATGATTTCAATCTGATTTCCAATGATTTCAATCTGATTTCCAATGATTTCAATCTGATTTCCAATGAATTCAATTTGATTTCCACTGAATTCAATTTGATTTCAAATTAATTCAATTTGATTTCCAAAGAATTCATGTGATTTCCAAAGAATTCACATAATTTCATATGAATTCAAACTGATTTCATATGAGTTAATATGAATTCAATCTGATTTCCAAGGATTTCATATGAATTCAATCTGATTTCCAAGGATTTCATATGAATTCAATCTGATTTCCAAGGATTTCATATGAATTCAATCTGATTTCCAAGGATTTCATATGAATTCAATCTGATTTCCAAGGATTTCATATGAATTCAATCTGATTTCCAAGGATTTCATATGAATTCAATCTAAATTTTTATGAAATCACAAGAATTACAAGGAAATCACAAGAATTACAAGGAAATCACAAGAATTACAAGGAAATCAAAAGAATTACAAGGAAATCACAAGAATTACAAGGAAATCACAAGAATTACAAGGAAATCAGAAGAATTACAAGGAAATCACAAGAATTACAAGGAAATCACAAGAATTACAAGGAAATCACAAGAATTACAAGAATTACAAGGAAATTACAAGAATTACAAGGAAATCACAAGAATTACAAGGAAATCACAGGAATTACAAGGAAATCACAGGAATTACAAGGAAATCACAGGAATTACAAGGAAATCACAAGAATTACAAGGAAATCACAAGAATTACAAGGAAATCACAAGAATTACAAGGCAATCACAAGAATTACAAGGAAATCACAAGAATTACAAGGAAATCACTATCTAGCTAGCCTGGTAAATCACGGAAAATCACGAGGGGTCGGACGTTTAGGAAAAAGTGTACGGGATTTCGAAATCCCATTTGATTTCGTCGGATTTCATTTGATTTCATCGGATTTCGTTTGATTTCGTCGGATTTTGTTTGATTTCAGAATTTGATAAAATCCAATGGATTTCATCGAATTTTGAGATTTTCCCCGTGATTCCGTCGGATTTTGATATTTTTACCGTGATTTCGACTGATTTTGCGATATTCCCCTTGATTTCGTTGGATTTTGAGGTTTTTCGCGTGATTTCGTTGGATTTTGAGGTTTTTCGCGTGATTTCCTGGGATTTTGAGGTTTTTCGCGTGATTTCCAGGGTTTTTGAGATTTTTCCCCGTAATTTCGTCGGATTTTGTGATTTCTTTTGATTTTGGATTTCGTGAATTTTGTAATGGATTTCACGATTTCTATACTGATTTTGCTTCTGATTTTGTGATTTTTATGTTGATTTCGTGATTTCTTTGTTGATTTTGTGATTTTTTTTACTGATTTTATGATTTCTTTACCGATATTGTGATTTCGTTGCTGATTTCGGATTTTTTATTTGATTTCGAAATCAGCATTGATTTCGGATTTCTTAAATTGGATTTCACGGGTAGCGTACGGGATTTCATGAATGACCGACCCCTCGGAAAATCACCACTAGGCCGCACTAGGCGCGGAACCGAGCGCGGAATTTTCCCACGGCCTGAGTCATGCAAACATCTTAAATATACTTCGGAATAGACCAATTTGAATATTATTGTGTAAAGAGAAACATGGACGTTGGGGTAGTATTCGAATTCACCTATAGGATTAATACTAATTCACAATGATTTAACCAATATAGACCAAGATTTCAAGAATTCACAATGATTTCACTAAGAATTCACAATGATTTCACTATGAATTCACTATGATTTCAAGTATTCAATTTGAATTCAAAATAATTTCCAGACTTCATATTAATTTCGAAATGATTTCAAGATTGCGTTTTGATTTCGAAATGATTTCAAGACTGCGTTTTGATTTCGAAATGATTTCAAGACTGCGTTTTGATTTCGAAATGATTTCAAGACTGCGTTTTGATTTCGAAATGATTTCAAGACGATTTCTAGAATTCAATATGATTTCACTACGATTTCATTATGATTTCACTACGATTTCAATATGATTTCACTACGAATTCAAGAATTCACTTTGATTTCAAAATGATTTCAAGAATTCAGTTTGATTTCAAAATTATTTCAAGAATTCACTTTGATTTCAAAATGATTTCAAGAATTTACTTTGATTTCAAAATGATTTCAAGATTTTATTTTGATTTCAAAATGATTTCTTGTCGAGTGTACACTTGATTTCACAAGTGGCTAGCCCCTCGTATTCTCAACGGACACATGTATTTCGAGATACGATCAAATCACAATTGATTGATTCGAGAAGGAATAATCATTCAGAAAAATTGTTTCTCCGTTCTAATAATTACGTTTCAATAGCGCAATAATTGTTTACAACTACAAAGAACTGTTCTGTGAAAAGTAATCTTTCATCAGTTTTTTATTTCCGAAGATTTTTTATAATATTTTTAAAACAATAGCTTTAATTTAGTAAACAGTAATGGATTTTGACACTCGTTTCCTCACTTTAAATAAAGAATTGTACTTTAAATAAAGAATTGAACGTGTTAACCCATATTATTTCGTGTCACGGGTAACCCAAAACCCCGCTATTAAAATATTCAACTGAACACGTAAACTTTAACTCCATATTTACACGCACTAATAACTACGCCAAAAAAAGTGATAATTTCACAACTCCTTTCCGTTTAGTTTAAAGAAAATATTTTCATTTGGTTTAGTTCAGCTTAACCTGTCGACTCTCCATTATTACAAAAATTTCAAATCTCCTTAGGGGAAGTAAAATTCTCCCTCTTACAATAACAAAAGAAGTCAGCCAATTAGTCGCTCTGATATATACGCTTAGATTGGAAAACACCGAAGAATATTAAAGGATAAGTACCGCACATAAATTCAATATTAAAATTTCGATTTTCCAACAACATATCTTTCAATTGCCTCATTAGTACGTACGTCACTCCCTCCAAAGTCCTACAATTGTTCTGGCAGCCATATTGGTGGGTTTCAGCTAATCTCGTGCATTGAACGGACCAATATGACCGAGTAAATTTCTCACGAACCCTTGCGCCCTCCTACAAGCGAAAGCTCTCTATTCTTAAGAGTAGGTTATTCTGAAAGCTTTGGAAACTTTGCTACTACTAAGAAAGTGCTGTTTTGAAAGAAACGCAGAAATGTCCAGTGAAATGTTCCTCTCGACCGAGAAACATTGGCAATTTATGCGTATTTAGTGCAATGTGTTAATATAAAATTATCAATGTTATGTTATTAAAGTATAAACTTGGAATTCGTGGCAACTAGGGTAAATTCCTAAACTGCTTGAGATAAATCGAGGTGTGAAGGAGCGTAACGAACAGCAGAAATGTTGTTGTTTTTTGGGGGGGTGGGTGGGGGGGGGACTTATTACTCCTTTTACAAATGAAGTAATAGGATTGCGTGTGGGTATCACTTGATTTATTTTTATTTTTTTGCCGTTGCATAAAGTGAGGGTGCAGGTCAAGTTTGTGTGATGCCTGCAGTATGATGATGATGAGGCTTGGATATAAATATAAAAAAAAATAGCGTGACGTAGTTTATGAACGGTCCCTTGCTATAGTTACTAGATTTTTCTATAAAACATAGTATTACAGTGTATTTTTAAATTATAGTTGTAATTACCTCCTCAAAAACCAGATTTTGTTCGTTAAAATCTAATTACTAAATTAATTCGTGAAATAAAATTTGTAACATTGAGAAAAATTAACGTGATGGTGATTTCAATCATTTTTTAGTATAATATCAAAACCATCACAGTTATTTGACTTCTGACTTCAAGGCATTAAAATGCATGTGAGGCTTATCCTTTAGATACGATGCGTTCTTTTCGAATTAGTTTTAGTCCGGCGCCTTTGTTAAAACTAGTAAAGGGATGCAGATAAAAGTTTTCCTCGATTTCCAGCATTAATCACTCTCATTATTGAACTTACAGACTGAAGCACGACCGGGTGCCCGCCAATGAAAATTTCCTTTTTTAGAAATATGTTTCATTAAAAACAAATGGAGCCAACGTTTAAAGTCGAAAAAGCCGTATCTCAACATAGGGATTTTGATAACGATCCTACGTTTTCGAGTTATGAATGTTCACGGAAAGAGGGAAGGAAGAGTTCGTATTATCTTTCCAGTCGCGTTTCGCTAGTGCTTATCCGGTTGGTTCCCTCATTAGATGGTTAAAATGGCTGGAATATTTTAATTGCTGGCATATTTTACTATTTATTTTTAAATACAGGCCTGGTCTATATTGTGCTCTTTTTTTGTCTTACATAAGTATAAATGTACAAATATAACATCTAATGAACTCTGTTCCAGTGTATAGGACGCAAGCGAAACTCCAAATCAAATCCTGTTTTTCAATGAGAAGTAATGTCGCTTAAAAACAACAGATGTACATTTTTCTTGTGGCCCAAAAAAAAACTATAAGGTAGCTTTCATGCCATAAAGTACGGACATCTTTTTGCGCCGCATCGATTTTAAAGTTTCCCATGTACTTTGTCTATGCTTAACTGCCCGAACGAGTTCCATTTTATTGGAATTTTTGGTGAGAACGTCATGCATTCATAAGCACCTGGCGTATACTGTATTGGTCTAGATTCATTTAAAGAACCAATCGCGTATGAGTTTCCTAAATATTAGTTTCAACTGCTGTAGTTGTTGGTATTTATCAATTTAAAGAAATTACTGTTTAATGGAGGCCAAAAACTGATACTTAAAATTGAATACAAATGAAATATATATATATATATATATATATATATATATATATATATATATATATATATATATATATATATAGATCATAAGCTTTTCGCATATACGGTGTATATCAAATATATATATATATATATATATATATATATATATATATAGCTTTTTTTCTAAACTTTGTATGATAGGCTAAAACACCACGTATTTGATATACACCGTATATGCGAAAAGCTTATGATCTAAAAATATGTATCAACGACATTTTAAACCAGGCTTGATAAGAAACTTGCTTGTATTCTCCTCATTAAATTTAATGACTATGTTTTTAATTGGATCGTTTTTGCTGCTGTTAGAGTTATTTGATACGCAACACGTGTACTTTTCTCTTCTGAATATACAGTTGAAAGCTGTAATGAGACTTAATCACGCCACTAAAGTTACAGCTAAGCTCTACATTATTGGCAAGGTGACCAGGTTTGGTGATTTATTTTCAAAACAGTTGGCCCTAGTTTGACCCAATTGAGGAGTTGGAAATTTTTGGAAATTGTTAAAAATATGCTTATAAACATGTTTTTTTTTTTAATATTTTCAATATTCAATACCTGTATTAAAATCACACAAAGCACCAAAATTAATGCTTCAAATTAAATCGCAAATTTTTGACGAATTTGTTAAGTGCCATAAAAAATATTATATTTTCACTGAATGGGGTGCGTATAATATAAGCTGCATTTACCCTTTAATTCAGAAAGGTCATTGGACATAATTTGTCACTTGGCATCCTACTATTAAGGCCTTAATCGAATTAATTTAGGTAATAAAATGTTCGAAACAATAAAAAAATATGATCTAAGAAAGCTTTCGTAGTTTTTCATAAAAATAAATGGCTATTCAAGTCAACTGAGAAAACAAAATATTCTCATTGAAATTTTAAGAATACAAAGCTCCATTGAATTGCGTGTCTTTAAGACTCTAAAACCTTCAAACAGCATTAAATAAATTGTTACCTTTGAATTCTTTTCAAGAACTAAAATTCCGTGCTGAAAGTCATCATTAATTCTCGTCTATGGACCCTTTTCGATCAGAACCCATTCCCACTTTGTTCAAACTGAATAAAGTGAATTACTACGAAAATAGATAATTTTAAAGATTTCTCCCTCGCCCCGTTCTTCTTTTCTTCCTGAAATTTGTTTTATAGGGAGTTCCGACTCATAATGAAGCAATAAATATCAGAAAGCTCGCGAGATCTAGAAAGAAAAGCTTGTTCCGCTGCTAATTAGAAGTAGCGAGCTCTAAAGGTCTTACGTGTTGCGGCTTTTGTGGCCTCCAGGCTTGTACGGTACTTTTCGAGTAACTCTCCATCCTTGGTGCAACTGACGTGTCCCCCCCCCTCTTTTTCCAGAAAACGTTTTGAGAAAATAGCCTAAAAATTCTTCGCATTCTTGAGGGCCTGTAGTTAAAGAGCTAATCTCACGAAAATTAAAATTTTGAACAATACCAGCGTAGTACATTCTAGTACATTCTTCTCCCAAAGTTTCTTGATGGATCTGCGTGAACATCGGTGAAATCAGTAAGATGAAAGTCTTTGTATGCAAGGCTTATAATCCAGTTCTCATTAACAAAATCAGCAAAACCACATTAGAAAGCTTACTGTATAATTTAATGACTACAAGCACAAACTACCAAAACTCTCATGTGACTTATCGCAAGAATTTAAATCACTTAAAAAAGTTTCAAATTATACGAAAATATCTTAAACCGTTGAAGTGAGATTACGTTATATGCTAATAAAAAAAATATCAATTTCATCAATTCTCTCTTTGGAATGAAACTTTCCCTTTAAGATTAGGAAGAACGGACAACCGGGGTCTCTAGATAAGAAGTATGTCAATCTTGACGTGCCTTATAGTGGAAATTCGAGCGTCAGAGCAACCATGCAGCCTCAGATAAAACAGGTTTTAAAAAACGACATGCCACAGTCTCTGCTGTTCAGTTATAAGAGTGAATGGAGATTGGTTTTCGGGAAGGAGCGTAAAACGGTAGAAGAATGTTTCTAGTTTAGCTTTGTGTTCATTACGCTAAAACATGCGCGAGAGGATGAACTTCATTACTTGAATGGCGGTTTTTAATGTACTTTTTCTACTTTCCAGTGGTTACGGAGGAAATGGCGGGAAATTGAGGGGTTGCTTTTCCCGCCAAAAATAAATTTAGCCTTCGGGATTAAGAAGTGTTCAATTAACGCCCGGTAGTTTTTGATTTCGAAGGTGTGTGCTTGAGGTAAGTAACCAAGGGGTTTGGCTTCTGTGTTGAATCACTATTCTTAGCACGTACGTGTAGCTGATGTCTCACATGAATGATACAATGTTTTTTCACATCTATACCTCAATCAACTTCTTAAAATTATACCGACCTAGGGTTTAAGGAAATGAAGTAGATCTACGATCAGGCTTATGAAATATAAATAAAAGCATTTTCTATAAAACCACCTTAATATGGAGATTTGGTTTTTTCCTAAACGCAACGCCCTCTCGCGGCGTACTTTCTCGAACAATATCTCTTCCCGCATGTAACTCGATCCATTTCGAGATCGCTATTTGTATTCCAGTATAAAATAGGTCCGATCCCTTCCCTCCAGAATCTAGGGCAGATTTGTGACGTCACGCAAAAATTTGAGGGTGCTGCATTGGAAAACATAGTAAATATTCTTAAATGTGGATCTTTAACGGCATATTCACAGGACAGATGATAAGAACTACTATTATAAAACCAACTAGCATAAACATTACAGTGTTCGAGTATCATTCTTCCTTATTATTTTTGGCTTAATATAATTTAACATTGATTTCAACTCCTTCAGTATTATACACCATGGATTCTGGCAGCACTGACTTTTCAAGTGTCGTAGAAGAGGTGTTTCTAAAAAGAGTGGCGGGTTTACGCTTGAGTTGCTCGTAATCGGACTTTGAGTGATCCAAAGTACCCGTTACTCGTTACCCTAAATTTACTTGCTCAATTTCTAGAGTGATAAATGGTGATGACTACTTTTTCACTAGGCTCTGCTTTAAGTGTCCATTGATTAACACAAGGCAATCACGACTAATTGCGCTATACAAAAATGGTTGATTGGTAATTTACTATCAAAACGATTTTTCAACAGTTAACCCAATCCGCGTTAAGTGCATGATTGCTCTTTTATCCTTTATTAAACAAAGACGTTTCAACGTGAGCATGAAACACGGACGTGTACTAAAAGTTTTACTGATCATGCTTCAACATTTTTACTGTACTATTTCTTTTCCTTTTCAGTTTGGTGGGTTTTCGAAGTCATAATTATCGTTTTCATTTCTCAATTTGATAAAATAAAACCTGGAAACGTCGGAGTATTTGAAAAAGTGTGTGAAAAGTCAGGGAATTTGAAAATTGTTGTAAAAGTCAGGGGATTTCCATTGAATACCGACTTGAGAAAACGTGTAGTCACGTCCAATTAGGCGCATCAGCTCAAATACGGGACAATGGTAACTTCCTATAGGCCTACATTAACTTATTCCGCATTCTAAGCCAGTTAGTCTAAGCCATGTAGTCTAGTAGACTTGAAACTACTATTTAGTAGTTTCAATTAAAAACTGTGATAAAATTAGCATGATTGTAAGTACAAAGCTGATGATTAAGAAGGAATTTTTTAAGGCTGCATTCTGACTTTTTGTTAGTGTAATTTTAAAAATTTGTCATGGAAATTGTTTTAGATGGTCAGGGAAAACCTGGAAAAAGTCAGGGAATTTTTAAATGAAAAATTTGTGGCAACCCTGAAATAATTAAAGGTAAATTCTATGCGCACAAAATATGGAATGCCTGCCTGGAAAGGGGGTAAACTAAAAATAAATAGCAAATAATATATAACCAGCTTGCACATTGGTGGCTTTATTATGCAAAGACTTGTAAACATCACACCAAAACTGATTTTCCTCGCCAGAATAAAACAGGTTTTGTAACCATAAAACATGGATAAAAAACCTCGTAAATCTCGATTTTCGATTTTCTTCTGCAAGAAGTAACATGAGATTTTGATTGCAGAGGGAACTTCGTATATCTACAAGCGACAGAAAAAAGCAATTTTAAACGATAAAATTATTTTTCGTCTTTACACCTGACCTCTCATTTAACGACATTTCATTTCCTTTTCCCGTAAGCAGAACTAACTTACTTTTAACGTTATATTTAAAAAAATCGGAAAACCTCCGCTGCTTTAGTTTAGCAAAATAAAATGTAATCTTCTATGAGACTCATTTTAATTTTTACAAGCAAAACATTATAATAAGTATCAATTGCGCAGTTGTGCTAAAAGTTTGATTAAGACGCAGTTTAATCTCTTAAACTACCGTCATTCTATTTCCATCTAGTAGAAATGTTATGTGCACCAAAATCAATTAGCGTATAAATTTTTAAAGAAAAGTTCAATATCAATAACATTGCATCTTGTATTATAGGATAGCTTTTGAAAAACAAAATATTAAAAGTAACGGTATAATTAGGAGCAAGGAGCTTTATTGTCACGCAAAATGTTGATTACTGGAGACTTCGCTTTTAAAGAACATTAAATTTACATCAAAAAATCTCTCCTCGACTGCTTGGAGACAAAAGCCATCCATTTCCAGTCAATTGACCGAGTATGAAAGTAAACACACTACCGTGCTGTAACTGCCATTACCGAATGCTTACAGAGATTTTAGGTTCAGTATATCATATGTTTCACTACCTTCATTCATAAATCAGTAAAATACCCCGTCGTTCGCTACTGATAGCGGTTTTAAAAATAAAAGAATATATTTTAACATTTAACCTACTAATGCAGCGATACTTGACACAATATAAATTAATTCATGCGTTGTTTCAGTACAAGATAGTAAATAGCACCTAGAATTGTGGTCATAAATAATGATATTTATGTAAAACTAATTTTTAGAGAAGTACTATGACTAAAAATATATGAGGATGACTCTTCCTATACTTTGTAATGCTGAAGACTTACTGAGAGCTAGTTCGAGAACGACGTGAGAATTGGCTACACTCATTTTGCAGTCCATCTTCGTATTTAGTCTGTACTAAGGCATTGACAGCGCCTCACCAGCGTCGTTTTACGAGAATCTATGACGACGTTTCACTTACGTCACTTCATGACAGGCTCTCAGTAAATTATGATTGTACTTGTTAAATATTAGTTACACAAACATTGGTGATTTGGTGTACTATAAAGTGTATAAGAAAGATAATTAAAAAATAGCCACATTTTTACGGTAGTAATAGCGAACGCAAATTTTTCTGACCACCATTCCAAGATGTTAGTGGATTTGGAAGATAATTCTTACTGAGAACGGATTTTCTACATATTTTGAGCCACGTAGGTTCCGGGGCGAGTGAGGGTGTTCTCAAATATACTTCTGGAAACCATATAAGTCCCGAGAACGTAGGAATAGCCACCTTAAGTTTCCTTGAACTCACCGAATCGTTTTATACTTGCCAATATGACGGCGATGCCTGATGATTCTGAGAATAAAACTGGAATTGAATCTTTGAATATTCTCAGAATTTAAATACGCGAGAATCAGGATTATTCCAAAGACTCTTTCAAAAACCAAATTGCTTGAACCTAGATATTTATTGCCCTTTAAAGTTGAAATAGGATAAAATGCTCTAAATAAGCTTGTAATGGCTGTTTACTTGCTCGGTCATCGGAAATGTAAATAATATAGCTAGAGATGCCTCTAATACCGAACAAATACACTACATCCTTTCGAAACCCTTTGTTTAAGTTAAAAGAAGCCGAGACTTGTGCGAAAACATTTTAAGTCTGGTAATACCAAAGCTTAAATAGGGGCAGGCATAGAGCGTTAATGGCAGATAAGTTAAAGTTAAAAATATTGAAAGCATTTTTACCTCATAAAAAATGCGTTGTGATTTAAAATCTGTATATTTTAGAATAAACAAAATAAATTCTTTCTGTATAGTTGGTAAAGTTACACATCTAACAAGAAAAAAGTTTACACCTTAATTATTTTTTGCAAGAAGCATTGCTTAAGATATGCTGCCTGAAACGAAGCCTGAAAACCCAATGACTTTCTGATAAAAACGACGTGGATTAACAATACTCGTATGATTAATTACTGCTTGAAGGAGCCAAATGTCTTATTTTGTACAGGCCTATAATGGGAAGCCATGTTTCCAAGAAGCGCATATTAACAATCGATCTACGAAAAATCGTACTACACCCAAAACGCCACGTCCTTTTTTAAGTCTTCTTTTAGCGAGAGCGATCGAAATACGCGATAATTTAGTTCAAAGTGGTAGAAAGCTACATTCGAAAGCCGAAAAGAAGCCTAGCATAGCAACACCTGAAGGCTTTTTCCTTAAATGAGCCTTGTTTAATTGAAAAAGATTGAGCTTCCTCTTCGCCTCAGCTTATTTTGATAAAATGGGCCATCACTAAAATATTCTCTTTCGAATGATGAAGACGAGAATTGAAGGTGACCACGCCTTTTTAAGGATTAACTTTGGGTTTTCAATAAAGTAATTGTTTTTCTTTTTTCTTCTTTTTTTACTTTCATGTTTTTGTAATACTCTCATGTATTTATGAAATAAGATTTTTTTAGTGTGAGATATCATCAAACTGGCCAAATTAATCAGAGTTACATAAATTACTCCTTCAAACTACCTATGAAATTTGAGAATTCGGCTGAAATGGCGCTTATAGTTTTAGAATTTAACCATGTATTGTACCAACATTTTGTATTATGTGGAGTACGACTAAAACGTCTTTCCTTAGGAAGAAATTCAATATTACAAGCATGGATATTGAAAATTCATGATAATATTGCCATCTGTAAAATAGTACTTTCTCTTTTACGACTTCACTGATGAGGAACGCTGTTATTAATGAGATTGAAAATTGGAATTATAAAATTTTAGATTGTGGTTCAAAATAAGTTTGTAGTTAAATATTCTTTTCCAAGAACTACATGTAAAAGCCTATTTTCTAAATCAATACTGAGGTTGAGATTGAACTAACACCATTAAACACAGATTGGAATGATAAACTGAAATCCCCGTTCATCTATTTGCATCGTCTGTCGCCCCTAGAAGGAGAGTCTCAAAACCTTTGGACTCATAGATCATGTTTTGGCTATGGTTCGAATCGAAAAAGTTTCAGTGTTGGACTTAGGATTGAGGCTGACCTTGCTGATATTAAGGTGAGCTTGAAAGAAACAAACTCCCGCTGTATCTGTAGAGTATAACAAGAAATACATCTTAGCAAAAGTAGATGAGGGGAAAAGTATAAAAATGGCCATAGAGACCGTGTTAAAAAGCGCGGACATCAAAGTTTCACCAATAACTATTTAGTTTACTAGTGACTGTTGGATTTGAAAACTCGCGAATGAAAGTAGTTCAGACATTTATACTCCTTGGTTTAACCTTCGGCGTTGAAGTGATTACAAAAGAAAATGGAGGCGATAGTAACCTCGGTTGATTTCTCATCACAATATACACCAGAAACATAAAAAAATTGGCGAAAACAATCGTGAAATATAATGCATTACTGTAAAGAGGGCATTTATGCATTTTCCAGGAAATAGTGACCACAATGATAAAGTTAAAAAGAGATAATTAGAAGAGAATCCAGATAAAATGTTAAGCCTTTGCCAAAATAAACCAAACGAGCCTTTAATAATAAAGATAAAACGAATTCTCTCTTAATCCTGGAAAAGAGTCGTCTGTGGAAATCAGGGATAACTGTTTTTCTACTACTAACCTTACTTAAAACCATATTATAACTTTAAATATTTTAAAATCTTACCAGTTACCAACTCTGTCCAGACCACAAACACATTCGAGGAAGCTCTAGCATACACAAAACACGACGACGGTAACCGCATAACCGAGCATTAACACAAGACCTACTTTCAGGGAGTGAATGAGCCTAATATAGCTACGCCGATTCAACGGCCAACCACGGCGAAACTCTGATGCCTCGCGACTTTTGGCCATTTTCATGCTTTCCCCTCATCCACTTTTGATCTTAAGATTACTTTTTAAAGAATCCTGTTCTTTTCATGAAAATTTCTATCGGGTACAAACACAAACACCTTCACCAATTATAGACGAAGTATAATTTCTCGCGTTGGTGTTAAATCTTAATGTTTAATCTTAGCTGAAATTTTGTTGTTGAATTTAACTTGTGCAGAAAAATCTTGCATCGTTTAGCTAAAGATGGATATAAACTCGCACCAGCATAACTAAATATGTGTAACTTTATGAAATATCTGGTACGATGATTTCACAATTTTATATAGAATATGGGTGATGTAAGTGAAAATTAGAATACCCGAAACACTATCTTTTGATACTGAATTAAGCATTAATTGCAAATTGCTTTTCGATTAATATTGATCGAAGAGGTTTAAAGTTCATTTAACAGTAAGAGCCGGCAGTGATTATCTAAAAGATTAATTTAATCAGGCGTTTGAAAGTGGGATTTCGAGAATGAGGTACAAGAAGTATTTAATCAATAAGCTTATTAATATGAACAACTCCAACTTTATATTAACATATTCTAAGGGAGCTAGATATGACTTCCTACTGTCTCTAATGTATAAAGGTGGTTTTTTGACTAAATGTAACTTTTTTAATATTCTGTTTACTGTTTTGAAAATATTCCACAGAAGTACAATTGGGGCTCTTGATGTGTAGTTAAAATTTCTAAAAGATCCATCCATTAGTTTATTTTATAAAAAATAAAGTTGCTATTAAGGGTGGTTTGCATTTCCATAAAATTAATCACACCATTTGATGAAAAACAGGAATTTTTCCCATAGATATTAATAACATGGGAAATGTTTTGAAATAAACAAATAGGTTACTCGTGTTTTAGAAAAACTATAAGTTTGTAAGTTTTGTGAAAGGTCTTAAATGAAACTTTACACTAAAATCTAGGACCATTTTTCTTGTTATTAAGAACAATTAAACTTAAGTATGTTTAATTTAAAATTTTAATAAATACTTCGATTTGCGATTTTACCATGGATGTGTTATTTTACTCGGATCGGTCAGCACAAACAAATTAAGCCTTTTCCAAAGTTAATTTTCCAAATAATAAATCCAACAATTCTAGTCGATGAGTTTAGAATGAAATGCCCTATCGAAGGTGAAATAAGCTTGAGTAATTCCACCGTCAGCCTGCAAACCGTCGAGTCCAAACAGAGTTTTTGAGCTTAGTGAGCAAAATGTAGGGTATTTCGGTTTGATTATACTATATTTCTTCAACAAAACTTAATGATAATAATGAAATATAAAACACTTTTATGGTAGGAATTAGAGTTAAACGATAATTTGTGTTATAATTAATTGATTTTGCTAAGCCTTGGTCAAAACAACATTTTCCAAGTTCGAAACTGATAACGTCCTGACTACCTAGAGAGAGTATAACAATTAAAGGTGATTAAACTAGCTTACCGATTAAAGGAAATTAAAATAGATTACAGATTAAACTAGATGGTTCTGACGAAATTGATGGTTATAAGAGACATATCTTTAACCATTTCTTAAAACACCACGCTCCTATTTTTTTCTTTCTGCCGAGATTGTCTTTCGTAATTTCCCATAGAAAAAGAAAGAGTTCTTATAGATGGGTTGTAGCTGAAAGAATATATATCTTGCTCAATTACATACCCTTAACGAACCCTTTCCTTTCCTCAGAAAACGCTTCCCTGCCTACGCCAACAGACTAGATACTAGACTATACACGTACTCTAATAAAACCAATAATTATTATACTGGTGCATTGCAATTATATTCCTCCATTTTCATGAACTTCTGGATATTTAGTTAGAGAAGTCTAGATTTTGCCCTTATACGCTTTCACCTCTCCTCTCCAAATTATGCAAAATTTGATTCAATATCAACGAAATTTACTAAGGTGCTTCCGACATTTCTAGCTATTTTGGTATTTTGACTATTTCAAACCCTCTGCCAAACAAAAGGTGATGAGGTTTGATGTAAATTGTTGTTGGTATTGCAATTTTACACTTTTTATAACTATTTGTTTAATTTAAGTGCATAGCTTGAAGTTGAGAAAATATTTTTGAATTTTAAGCTAAACAAGTGTTCATAACCGCTATTTTTCTCTTGTAAGAAGAAAGCTAAGACGAAGATTATTGAACGTAAACAGTTCACATCGAACTAAGAGGCCTGTATAACGTCATTACATTTTTACGGTATTTAGAAAGTTTTAAGGTTTCTTGGTGAATAGGATAGTTGCCCTAATTTCATTATAAGATAATATTGGAGACAAACAAGGTGTTATGCTTTGTAAAGACGACAAGATTAGTTTCCCTTACATCCTAGGTTAGACAGTGATCATATGTAGTGACATAATAGTAGAGATATTTCTACTCACTAGAGCTAAACCAACCGCGATGTTTTTAGAGATTTTTCATGACTCATTATGCAATCTTTAAAACAATGATAAAGCCGTTTATATGTAACTGTTATAAATAAAAATGTGTAAACTTATCAAAATCTCAATGAATTAATAAAAAGCCAAATTTTCGAACCTTATTAAATTATACCAAAAACCCTTCTTTCGAACGTTGTGCCTAATGCCTGTTTTGGAACGATGGACCAAAATGCCTTCTTTCGAACTTTGTATCAAAATTCCTTCTTTCGAAAATAGTACTAAAATGCCTTCTTTCGAGCATTGTACCAAAATTCCTTCTTTCAAACAATATAACAAAACTCCTTCTTTTAAGTAAACCAAAGTTTTAACTTGAAATGCATACTGTTTCTCATACAGTTACTTTAAATGAAAGTTGTTAAGTTCCCGTCAAGGTTTGTAATAATGATTTCTAGTCAGGTAAGTTTGCTGCCTAGACTGATATAAAGAAGACGACCCAAGGGCTGGGCTCGTAATAGTAGCCACATCGTACCGTACTTAACAGGCGTACAGAAAATTTGAGTGAATAGCCCCTTTAACTGTTTTAAAATTATTACTTAATTTTTTTTACTTCTGTTATAATTATTATAGTGTGATACGAACGGAAAACGTGAGTGAGTACCCCACGATGCGCATCCTTTAGCAGTGGTAAAACGAAATACCAGTAAATACTCATTTAAAGAAATACTGAATGTCAGAGTGAATAGCCCTTCAATGTCCTAACAAAAAAACTATAACCCTTAATTTTACTTACGTTATAATTGTAATATCTGGGGCCTCAAGCTAGTACTTTCTTCTAAAACTCTTCTCGATTTATAGAGAAATAGTCTTAACTTCTAATAAAAAACACCACCTTATGACCATTCTAAATATAACGTCGGTATATACTTCCTTTTGCTTTTTAAAAATTCACCTTGATTACTTTGAATTTTGAAATAGGGGAGCGGGATTGAAAGCGTGAAACCCTTATTGTCGACGGGTCACAGGAATTTTAACGGGAGTATTAAACCTCCAATTTAAATTAAGGCAATACCATAATTCTTTCGCTTTAAATATATCTAGCAAACGTAAAACACAATTGACAATTAAATGCGATGCTTAAACTTACTATTATAATGCCCATCCTTTTAAAATACACGAACCAAAAAAATTACCACACCACAATTCTCTCCAATTCACTCTCCCTTCAATGACGAACGAAAAATTGTATACTGCCTAATGCGGTTCTCTTTCACGACGCCACCACCACCACCACCACCAACAACAACAACAGGCCAGGTCAAACTAAGACCTACGATGTGGCTAAAAATATTTGTTAGGGAACTTGGGCAATTTCAGTACACTAATGAGGGTTTTTGAGTTTTACTAAATATGCATATAACATTTAAATATAATAAGGTAGAGGAAGTGCTGTAAGTTTCTTTGCAAGAAAGGCTAAAAAAGCACGATTAGAGTTTTGACATAACGTTAGCATTCTAAAATCATCTATAAATAAGCCACAGTCTTAGTGTGAATATAATGATATAATCACAAACAATGGTATTCACGGACTCACCGAGAAAAATGAATTTTTACCTCTCCGAGTGACGTATGTCACGGAGAGGTTCTAATTTCGACGTGTCTGTCTGTCTGTCTGTTGTTATTGACTTACACCCCAGGGGACCGCGTTCGCAGTTTTCAAATCGGAGCAAACGTTTTCCCAAATTCCGGACCGCATTTACAGTTCCCGGAAATTCGGAAAATTGTATTCCACTTACCATAGCTATTATCCATTACCTGTCTAACACCACCATCCTCTGGCCATTTGTCCATCTCATATGGAAACCAGTCTTTACCCACTGGCTTCTATAGTCCACCATCATTTTGGCTCTTTTTCCATGCCACATGGACACCAGTCTGTACACACTGGCTTCTACACACCACCATTTTCTGGTCTTTGTCCATCCCACTTGGACACCAGTCTGTACACACTGGCTTCTACACACCACCATCTTCTGGTCTTTGTCCATCCCACATGGACACCAGTCTGTAAACACTGTCTTCTAATCCCCACCATCTTCTGGCCTTTGTCCATCCCACATGGACACCAGTCTGTACACACTGGTTTCTACACACCACCATCTTCTGGTCATTGTTTTTGTCCATCCCACATGAACACCAGTCTGCACACCTGGCTTCTACTCCATCATCATCCTTAAGGTTAAGACATACGCGGCGATCGGCCAGGGTTACGAGAAACGTCCGGCCTCCCTAAGGTGGGGCTTCCACCAAAGGTTCACGCAATTGCGCTGTTCTTATCCATAGCTGCGATTCGAAACCCTTATATACTACCTATTTGAGTAAGGCGAAGCAACCGGCGTATGTTTCATTTCAAACGCCAATATTAGTCAAGTCTCTCAAGAATGTTTAATTGTTCTTTTTTTAAAACGATGTAACGTTCAATAAGGCGAATAACTAACGAAGAAAATATTAATTATTAATTATATTTATTTTAATATTTAAGATAATCTTGTTTCTCAATTCAAAATTAATACGGAAAGAGTTAAAAAGCAGTCTATGTTATTGTCTGTGTGTGTCCGTCCGTTATTACACTAGTGCCGCAGTGCGCTGCGTTAGAAGTTCGTTTTGTTTTGATGTGTAAAGAAATCCTACAGAACCATAATATTCCCTTTATCCTTAATATAAAGTGAATATGATGAATTATTTTTCGTAATTATGATGCATCTAGTGCTTTTGTAGCTTTAAAGCTCTGTTTCATTTTGATACTCCAAAGTTTTTTTTAATATTCTTTTTTGAAATGGCTGTTTATATATTACTTAAGCTATACTACATCTGTATATAGAATAATCCTTGGTTTAGTAATTTCATGAAGAAAGCTAAGATCTAGACTCCGGCGGGTATGTTTAGCATTACTTGCAATAAGCTTAGTGAAATACAGAGTAAATAATTGAGGCCTGAGGTGAAGTAAACTTTGGGTTTTGATTTTCGTGTCTGAAATGAAGAGACATCAAAGGTTCAGAGTGAGCCGAAAGTTAAATACACTCTTAAATAATCAGGTTAAGATTTTATAATAGAAGAAAAGATCATGGTGGCAATTAGATTAGTAGGGCTAAGCTACAGAGTTTTTATTCTCTTTATGGTGCGCATTGACTATCAGTGCGTCTAGCTACAATTTAGCTTTGGTATTATTTAACGTTAACACTCATGTTGGCAAACTAAGAATATTGTTGAGGTGAGACGAGACGATAGTGTTTACACTGCTAACCAGTTGTGAATGTAGCTATCAGAATATAGGGTAAACAGCTGAAGCGTAGACTTCATTTCCTGTTCTTTTTGCCATTAACTGATTTCCATGTGTCCAAGATTTATCCTTATTGGATGTAAAATGTCGTCTGCTTTACTGTATAATCGCTATGCTTGGAATACTGCTTCAATATTTCGTAAATTTTATTTGAAAAAAGAGAAATAATTCCATATCTAGGTAAATAACTTTGTAGTAGTAGACCTCTTGACTCGGAGAGGTAATATTTTGGTTTTCCCAACTTGTATTTATTTGAATATATTATTTTAAATCCTATTATTGTTTTACTTTTATTTTTCTAGCTGTAAAATCCTCATTTTATAACTCAATGCCACATAGATCCCTTTTTGGTTACGGCATGGGATCGAGTTAAAGGTATTGAGTGGACTTCGCGCATATTGAATGTTTAATTTTTATCTCTGCACGAGGGAAATTCATTTATTTTTATCCTAGATACCATTTTATTAGTTTTCCGTTGGTTTTCCAATGAAAGACAATTTTGTACGAATTCCTATTTAAATATAGGGTTCTGAACTGTCGATCCGAAGATCCATTAAAATTAAGATAAATAGCCCTGCCCTGTTTCAGAAGGCAAATAAATTTATAGGAACTTCTAGGAAATACCAATAACTCAGATTGATAACGTACCAGAAGTAAATGATAGGGGTCTCAACTTTTTGTTAACTACAGTGATCCCGTTACCGGAATCGGTTCTGATGTTGCTATTTAAGGTGAAATTTTATTATTCTGAAAATGGTTCTAAGATTAAATGTGTATTATGTAGTGGTTATGCGAAACTAGTCGCTGAATATATGCGGGTATCCTTCTTTACGGTTACCACGTTAGATCGAACTAATAAGGATGGTATTTTTTTGCCTTAGATACAGCGGCCATATCTGAATGATGTAAATGTGAATTAAAGCACCTTATTTTTTATTCTATGCCACTAATTAGTTATTATATAAGTTAAGTTATTGGAAAGCATTTTTAAAAATTACAATCTGTTCTTAATTTGATTTAGTTATCGTGTTTCTGACGTTGGGATAATACTAAATATATTCGGATTGAATTTTTATAAAGTTGATATAAGAGTTACCGGCATATTTTTTTCTGCTGCAAGTTACTAAAAGTTTTCATTCGGCAGCAGTTGCAGCTTTTAACTGGAATACTCTTGGTTGGCGTTTCATGATACTTAGAAAGTGCAGAGAAACACCAATTTTAAAATCTGGCAGTGAAGGCTTTAGTGATACTTTTTAACGCGCACCCTGGAAAATTTGAACTTTAAACTCTCATCTTTCATTTAGTGCGTCTGAACGGTTCTACCATGTGTTCGGTAAAGGCGGTGCCTATATCACGATTACCTTCCATCAAATAGAGCTCTACTACGTGAACTTCGTAGCATTGCCAGAGCATTGGAAATGGACACCGGAATTTCCGTTGAATCTATTCGTCGAGACGTTCCGCCTTTACAGTCACGTGACATTGCAAACTCACTACTCCAGGAAATAGTAACAGTATTACTTCAAAATGTAGCTCGTTACACGCCAATAACACATATCGCAGTAAGACTTTTCGAGTGCAAGTGGCAAATTGTGAACCCATTTTTCTGGTTTTGAGAAAATTTAGATAATCATTGATTCGTGAATCCCCATATTGAGTTTTAATGAGGTTAGAAAATATCACGGTGAACATTATATTATCAAATTAAGAGGTCGGTTGACAAGGGCTCTTGAGTTCCATATGATGCCGTTGATAAGTCCCTTGCAGATACAGTTTGATGTCCCTAGTTGGGACGAAAGATGAGGATATATTTAACCGTAACATTGGGGCAATTCTCTAACTTTCTAATTGAGTTATCGCAAGTGATAACTATCGTCTAAAGGGTTAGCGTCACCTCGATATCTAAACAGTTGATTAATTATTGGTGTTATCAAACCTTTGTCGAAAAGCGGTGCATATCTCACGATTCCTCTCGTGCTAAACGGTGCTAATAAAAAACCAAGGGGTAAAATTAAACTTTAATCTTTTTTAATTTTCTCGATAGTGATGTCTTAGCAAAGTGTGAAGGTGGTCGATAAGCTGTCGCTTGCTTTATAGCGAGCACGAGATTAACAACAATCATTTAGTAGATATTCATCACTTGTGATAACTCGCTTAAAAGGTTAGAGAATTGCCCCATTGCTAGTAAGAATACTAATATATCTTTGGTATCTCTGTACTGATTTTAGTTTTTTCTCTAACATGCTACAAAATCTTCCACTGGCATTTCAATTTGGAAAGCATAGACGAAATTAGGCTAATACATAAATGAAATTAATATTACTACCGCCCATGTTTTTAATGTTGTATCAACTGGAAGCCAAAGGATCTGCATGATGTCTCAATCTTCGAAACGTGCCAGGTCCATGAAATACATGTTGTTTCCTCCACGTCTTTGGCGAATAACACTGCTTAAGTCCGACCGAAACATTCTAGATTCAAAGCGCCTGTTAGTGAGTACCCAGTCAGTCTATTACAACTTTCTTCTCCCCTTGCCACTATTTTAATGTCGTTGCCCAAGCAGCGCTTTTGGGAATCGCGCTTTATACCGTTTTTCTGGAGTGCTGCAGTTTGCTTCATAAATAATTCACCCTCGTCTTCGCCGCGTTTGCTCCTCCGAAGTCCAGGGTTAAGAGAAAGGTGGTTTGGAATGTTTCCGTTAAAAATGGGACGCGCAGAACTAAATTCCGAACCCTCCATTGCGCTTTCCTGAACTCGTGAAAGCTAACTAAACTAATAGCGTAAATTTGAAAACATATTCGAACTATTTTAAATGGTTCCTAACTAAAGGCCTTCCAGGGGCAGTCAGAACTACCCATCGTTAAGTTACCAATTCAATGGCAAATTTTATTACTTTTGAAATATAAAAGCTTTCTCTCGTTGAAAAACGAACTTGCATGGACTAGCAAGATAGTTGTAATGTAGTAATATATTTCTGGCCTTTGCGAAAAAAAAATTAATCACATTTATGATTACTTCTATCCGCTTCATACGACTATAAAAGTGGCGTGTAGGAAATCCCAACTCCAAGACGGTGGCGATCAATATAATATATAAGCATTATACTAAAGTCCAAAGTTATTCAAACAACTATAAATCTTAGCAATTTAAACAAACGCACCATTAGACAAACAAGCGATGAAGATGGTCAAGTCTGAAAACTGATCACTGACCCTTTTTTCTTTATAAATTGTGCTTTCACTGCTTGACTATCAAGACAAGCATTTGATAAAGCTAGCGATAGAAAAAAATGTATCATGAAATAAGGAGAAGAATGAGCAAATCCCTTTACCGCACATTCGTCCAGTAAACCTCCTAGTAGACAAAAAATTTATATAGGTCAAGGTGCAAGACGTTCATGAAAAAGTATCACTAAAATCCGAAAACGTAGCTTCTAGTGACCCATTTAGTATTTAAAAACGTCAATGCACACTTTCCTTCGCCTGTAGTTGCGACACTGCCAGCACTTCATGAAATTTTTATCGCCTCAAATAAATTTCTATCATTTCCTTGGAATTTAAAATGTTTCAATAAAGCCGCGAGTTGGTAATTTCCCTCTTAAAGGGTTACTTTTTATGAACTTCTATATGTTTCGATGCAAACGTCCACAATACATCGCTGGGATCGTGAATCCTATTTGCCAATGTACTGTTAGTGTGAAAAGAATTATATATTCGAATTCATTTTACAAGATAATTTGAATGAACGCCCAAGATACCTTTACTGTTGCTTCAGTTTGCCTTAATTGTCACTACATGAGGGAATGGTGTTAGGAGTTTCAATATCAATTTCCGGTTACACTTTTAAAGGTTTCTCAAGCATGGTTTAGGCGGTGCGGATAAAAAAGAAACATACTCAACCATATAATCAGTTAACCGTGGAAGTTGGAAAAACGAAAAGAAGGTTGGAATTTCAGGGCGTTTGAGGGCTGGCTAGAATAAAAGCTAAAGCGAAACTATCTTCCGTCTTCGTCTTTTCTACGTACAAAAACTAAAGGATGGACGATGGGTAGGGATGGGAGATGGGGCATTTACAGAACAAGGATGAGCAATTTAGGAATTTCTCTTTGGAATTTACTAGCCACCCCATAGTACCGTTCATCGTTTTCTCCCTCTCCCACCGTTCTCTCTTAAGAGATAGACCACTTAGAAAAATCGTTTGTTTTCTGTTCTTTGTACTTTCACATAGTTCCATTGTACTTCGAAAATACTCTCCTACCGAAAGAATAATTTTGGATGCTCCTATTCAAAACCATCCTCTACTGAATTTTTGCATTTTTTACGGATGTTTCGTTCAATTTGTTCTCTCGCAGTCCGAAGCTTATAATTTGAAAGTAAAATTCAAAATTCCGGTCCAGGGATCGGACGAGAAACAATTAATTTTAGCTTTCCCCTGGGTTAAGTTATGAATAAAAGCGATTTCTTGTCTAGGTTCCTGTTAGATAATTTTCCCTTCTTTTGCATCTTCACTATTTATGGTGGAGTAACATGTTGCAGTACTACGGACGGAAAAATATTCGGTATGATAATTATGGTTGCCACAGGTTAGAGAAAACCTGTAAAAGTCAGAGAATTTCAAAATGGGCCACAATGTAAGGGAGTTTTAAGGATTTCAACAAAGTGAGGAAACTTGATTAAAGTTGCTAATATAACTGTGGTTCAACCATTCAGCTTGATGTTTCGAACACCGTTTTAGCGAGATCATGTTTAACTACATACCAAAAAAGTCTTTCCTTTAGAAGTTCATAAAAAAACGATTTTAACAAAATTCTTTACTTATATCGCTCCTGCTTATAATTAAAACAATAACAATTACTTTCTCATTTAAGTTTAGTGTCTATTAGACGTGAGTTGATTTATTGAAAATATTAGAAAAGGCCAAGAAAAACCTGAAAAACTCCGAGAGTTTAATTGAACCTTAAAAATTTACAGAAACCATGAATTTTAGGCCTATTCAATACAATTAAGAATGGCGGGTTTGATTTTCGAAGTATACAGTAAAGTACAGCGACATCGTGCTCATAATAGGGTTTTAGTCTAATCTGTTCCACCCTGTTTTATAAAATTACGACAGTGTGGCCGTATATTCCAAAGTAAAAGAACAAATAATTTGCGAATTACAGTGGACTACGTAGTTTCTCCATTTGAGAAAGCCAGCTTTGCCAAATTTCTTTCCACCCCGTTAAAGAACGTTTCACAATTGGTGAAGTTAGACGAACCCCGACAATGACGACAGGATTCGCAAATTCCACCGACCGTAATTTAGTCCCAATTTGTTCCGCCCACGTCGATTTCGAGCAATGAAGAATCAATTATATCGAGACAGTCTAATGGTTAAATGAACTGTAAATTAGTTGGCGACGGGGCGAAATTAAATATTTGATAATTTGGAATTATCTAGATCGGCTCCTCCAAATTCTTCCAATATCCCTCGATTAGTTAGCTTTTAAAATATTTTAAATGAAACTCGGAGAAGTATTAAAATATTCATATGGGAATTTACTAGAGGCTCAATAACATTATGCGAGAAGACCTTAGAGCTTAAGCTAAAACGAAAATTCTTGTACTTTTTTAATGTTTAATCCACGCACTTCTAAAGAAGTTCTCAAGCGTATTAAAATTCGAAATCATGAGCTAAAGTATAAATATACCAAATTCTGATCTATGATCTATATCAGAAGTATTATAAGAAACCTCCCTATTCTAGTTGAATCCTTTTAAAACTTTTAAGCAAAATTTAAACATCCATTTTTGTAGTTTTCTAAGAAATTATGCTTCGTTCTACGACATTAAAACGCACAATATCCGAAACACGCCCTTGATGTCGGACTGCAATAGGAGGAGGAATCTTCGTGTAAATTAAACAAAAAAGAAACTCCGTAGAGAGTCTGGAACTCTGGACATTTAAAAACTTCTCTCCAAAACTTAATATGAAAATTTAGTCTACTATCCAATACTCTCATGCCGAAACCAATGTGAATTCTGAGCATCCACCCCATTCTAGCTGAAGAAACGGACAAAGTCTTAAATTGAATCGATCAACAAACAAATAATCAACTTTATCGATAATAAACTAACCAGTTTGAAAAACAAAAAAAAAACTGACCCTGAAATATTGAACTATAGAGAAAGGCAGGCCTATAACTTTGACGAGCAAATATTAAAAAAGGCATTCCAATTCTAATTGAAAGATTCACCTAGAGCGAAACATAGCCTAAAGAACCGCTTAATATGCGTTGCATATGTACACACGTTGCTGGTCGCGTATTCCCAATGTTCAGGACCCTTTGTGTGTTTCTTCGAATAACCGCGAATAGTCCCAAGTAGAAAGACGAAAGAAGTTATTATTTGCGACTATTTCCAGACGTTCTTATATCACTTCTCTGGCAGATTCATTAGTCTCTATTGAAATTAATGCTCGCCAAAAGAATATAAACACTGGAAAATTAGTGTAAGGGCAATTATTGGAAATTAGCATTTTAAACGTTGATCAAACACCCTTTCTTAGCCTTGGGATATTTACGTTATTTTTAGTTTAACATCACACAAAAACATGTTTACAATACAAAACAATATTTACAATACAGGGATTTGGTTTCCATTTATTTGTCCCACCGCTAAACTAAATGTGTGCTTTCTGTAAAAACTTGCATCTTTTGCTGTCCCTTTAATCTCATTACTTATTCAACAGGTCAGGAATAATGTATATAGGGGAAAATACTCGGGCAAAGTATGGTACCATTTCTTTAATGGATGAGAAATGTTGAGGGATTTGCGAATCGTGACGTTTTTGCTTCTTGTATAATTAAGGCAAAACTTGATGGATTAGACTTCCAAGGACTGGGACTTAAAATCAGTTTAGGATTTTAAATATTTCTACAGGGAGAAGACCTCTAACACAGAGACTAGCAAACTTCCGCGATATTTACATTGGTTTTAGAAGCAACAGACTAACACGAAGTAAGCGAAACTATTTAATATATACTGCTAGAATAATCTCAAATAGCTTGAAGACGAAAAGATTGCTAAATTATACAGGTATTTGTTGTCTTCCATTTAATTTAATTCCACCTCATTAATTTTATAAAGCTAATGCTGCCTTGATTAAACTGTTAAGTTATGCGTAATCTTATTTACGTGGTTTTCAATGCTGATTAAATTCTGAGACGATTTAAAGCAGATCAATAATGCATTAACAAAAGAAAGCGAACAATTAATATAAAGGAATTCATTAATAAATTAAAATTGAGTTAATATCTCTTAACCGATGCCATAAACCTGTCCTTCATAGGTATACTAAAATGCATGAATACAGATGTTAAATAGTACTTACGGCGAACCACTTAGAAAGAATGATTTCTGATCGGTCAATTGTCTACTTATTTTATTGTTTAGATATTCTATCGCGATCAAAACCATATCAAAAACACGGTGTGCATAATCAGAGGTTAACAGCTGTTTTCTTTTTATTGTTGATTAACTCTTGATAAAAATGACGTTGGTCTGGAAAAGAAAATTATATTCAGATTGAAGACTACTTAAAACGTTACCCTCACCAATGGAAATTCTCATTTAATGCCTCTTTCACTGAAATGAACAAAATATAACTGTGAAAAGTGTGTTGAAAATATAACAATTTTGCTTGAATAGAGATTTGAAAACTGCGCTCTAATTTACTTCTGGTTAAGCGTTTTAAAGGGGAATTCTCCCTTCTACATAAACTCGGTTTAAACGACCTTTATCAGAGTTAATCCGTCCGGGAACTTATTTAAGCGATTATATTTAAACCAAAAATTAATTATATACCGTATTAGAGAATTAGGGGATTTACTAATATAAATTTTCTACACTAATACTCTGACGTCAAAATTCTAGGGATACGTTGTTAGCGTAATGCCAAACAAAGTGGTCATAATATATTTGATTTAAGCCGGGTTACAGGTTTTTACAGAGCTTCATAACGTAAAGTACGTACGAATAAATCATTGCTGTATAGTATAAACTTCGTTTTTCGACAACGCAGAGCCTTCATATTAGTTTCCGAACACTGGGGACTGGTATGGGTGGAAAAGGTCCAAACACCGTAAGCTCTTATATTAAAAAATATTTCCCTCATATTGCAATCCCCGCATATCGGGGAAAGTACTTTTCTAGTAGTCACCCTGGAATTCTTTCGTCCAAGTATTAATGGAAAAATTTATCAAACAATAAACTACGTCAAGTTTTTTCCAACTACATTTAAGTGCACTTTTCGGCATAGACTGAATACGAATTTAAGGGAATATATTAAAAGAAAGCGGAAATTAATAACAGAAACAGATTATTAAATTTTATCCAATTTATAATCCATGAAAATCATTTTTGTAAAATCTGGGTGTGTGTGTGGCAAGTGGACGTTTAAGATCACCATATTATCTATCCAACGTGCCAATATGGTACTGTACCCAGCGTGCTGTATGGTTGTATAAAATCTTGTGTTTGCAAATATGCTAATGTTGTAGCTTTTGATGAAACGCTCATAGGCGTGGGCATAGGATTTGGGTTAGAACAGATTAGAAATGGTTCCACTGCCAGCTTCAAGCTCATATTGGAGAAGAAATGGATATCAAGAATTATAGCGTCCACTTCGGCAAATAAGCAAGATTTATAACAAGCGAGTACTACTATTACGTATTGGTTTCTGGAAATCATATTGCATGGACATCCACAATTATTTTTCATAAACAATATTTTAATTTTAGTTATGACACAATTGAAAAGGAAATTAATTAGGAAGTAATAACAAAACTGATAGTGGCGTAAAATTAGTATTATATCCAAACCCTTTGGACGTTAGAATATATTGCTACTATACTACTTAATGATCTCGTGTCTCCGACACACACGTACATTTTATAGTTTTCGTGAGTTATTGTCGATGTATGTATCTGTATTCGATTTTTCAAACGTATGCGTGTACCAGATCACAGATCAATTCCAAACAAATATTTTTCTACATTACACCGTAGAAAATCTCAATTTACAAAAGAGAATTAGTCTCCACTTTGTCTACCATAATAAAAAGGAAACATGTTTTTCTGGTAAAATTGTCATCATAGTTAGTAGAGAAAAATCAATAATATTTCAAAGAACATTAAAGGACATCATCAGAACTTGAAACCTTAATTGATACCTGGATATTTCCCGTATCAAACCATAAACCTTTTGCACATTTATTGAATATTTTTTTCTTACAAAGATTGCTAACATAACAATAGTGAAATAAACCGAAGACAAAACACTTCGTAGTTATTCATTAATGTAAACCTTCGTAGCAACAAGTGATAGAGGATATCATAAGTTCACATGTTCCATAAGTTTGTCACTGGTTACTGAGAGCTTGTCATGAAGTGACGTAGATGAAAAGTCACAGATTCTCGTAAAGCGACGCTTGGTGAGGCGCTGTCATAAGCTTAACATGCTAAAAAGGAAGCTGGACTACAAAACTGAGTGTAGTCAATTCACGCGTCGTTCTCGAACTAGCACTCAATAAGTCTCTAGCATAACGAAATATAGGTATTACCATACTTATGGAACATAACTTTATAATGATATGTATTTCAAGCTCAACATTAAAATTATATGCAATAACAAAGATTTTACCGTTATGTCTTCGCCCGCTTTACCCTTCAGTCTATTGGAAACCCAAGAAGTAATATTTACTTGTGGCAAAGTTTGAAAGTGTAGTCATTGAGCCATTATCTTTCCGGTTTCCTTTCCTGCTATATTACCACTTGGTCAGTATGAGTAACTTCAAATAGACGCTTGATTTATTTTTGCATGTATCTTGTACATTTTAATGGTTGAACGAATTACTAGCGTTCATCTGGAAGCGCAACAGGCCAAATGAAACAAATTGTTTGGGTATACCAATCATTTCTTTTATCTTATCCTTTGAGGGAAGGTCATCTTCGCCTATAACCCTTAGATAAAATTACTCGTTCATGTGTGTATACCAGCTGCTGTGTTTCAGTTTTACTTTGCCGTATTTAGCACTGTAGGTCGATCGGAAATATCTTGACTTTCACACTGCCAAAAACCCTGCAAGTTTTTTTTACCGAAAGGCCTATAACACCAATAATACAACAATATTCTGTCTTGTATTAAACGTAGAAATGATTGTTAAGGGGTTATCATTGGCAACGTGAACCTTCTTATATAGCTGTTTTAAAAACCAAATTGCATATACGAGAATACTCAAATAAGAATCTACTATGCAAATAGAACTTCCAATATAATAGTTTGACATTACTTCATACCAAACCACTCATATGCTGCAAAGAATAATGAAGAGCATAAATATTTATGTGAGAAGATCGGGATATTAATGAGAGAGTCATATTCTGATGTAGTTCCACTATAAAACCATGCATCTGTCTTTGAGAGAAGCTTCCAACTCCCTTTAAAAGAGCCGCATAAAGGCTAGTTTTCACTAGGGCAATAACGCGGCGGAAAAGGCCTTCCGCGGAGTTTGCGTAAAAATATTTTACGTAAAATATTTCGGAAAGCTAGCGATTTATTTAAAAAACGCGAAATAGTAGCCAATCACTGACGGTCTTGTGGTGGCGCTTTAACGTAGTCTCGCGCTATTCTCGCTTTGACGGAAGTCTTCTTACCGCTAGATGCGCATGCGCTAAATAAATCCGCGAAAGGCAAAACGCCGGAAAACGTCTTAAGTGAAAACCTGTCGCGGAAACTTCGCTAACTTTCCGCCAAATTGAAAATATTTTGCGCCGCTTTGCACCGCGTTTTTGCCCAGTGAAAACTAGCCCTTTCGCATAAGACGAAACCTACTTTTCCTTACGTTATGAGAAATCCAAATAGCCCTATCAACTCGTTTATCGAAATTTGGCCTCCCAAGTTTTATGAAATGTTTTTGGCAAGTTTTCCTGTTCACATCCTAAGCACTGCCTTCATTCGAAACAAATAACAAATCCTTGACAAATTGCGATAAATAAAATCATGTAGGATTACACATACTTCAAAATTTGCGATGTTTTACGCTGCTATAAAATTGGGTAATAATTAGTCCGTGCAATTTGGGCGGCTATCGATTGAATGAATTTGCGCCGAGCTAAAGACGATAAAGCTCTTTATCGAACGCGGATAATTTCTCCGTTGCCGCCGTGTACTTTAATGCCACTAAGACATTCTCTGTACCAGCCTCCAAAAAAAAAAGTTAATTAAATTAATAACTAAGCCTAAGAGAATCGAGGGGAAGGAGATGGCTGAATAAGGCCAAAGACGAGTCAAGCCACGGTCGAATAATTTTGTCATCGATCGCGCCGAGAGAATATGGTCATATAATCCTCGATATTAGATATCGATATTAAATACTCGAAAGCTCTTACTTACGCCGGCTTGGACCTTGATTAAATCCTACCGACTAGATGGTATTGCATTTCTCCGAGCTCCGAACTTTTCAATTCCTCAAAATACTACAAACAAACCCTTTCTCCTTCTCTCTGAATAAACGTATGGCATCCCAAGTCTAGAATTCAAAGCGGAAAAGAGTTAATGGAATGACTAGTCTAGTCAAGATATATTAAATATGAGCTTAAAGCTAGCAACCTTAACATAAAACTGAAATTGTTTGTTTTGTACTTGGAAATAACTGCATACTGAAAATTCCTCAAAATCGAATGCTCGCGTTGAACTTTTATACCTCGGTCTTATTTATTTCCCATAGTTTAAACTTTAAAGTACGATGAAATATTCCATCTCTACTGTTATATCTGACCATATTAATATTCCAAATACAATGGATTTTACGTAGTTCACTAATTAATCGTGGTTTACTTGAAAAAATTGAAAACGGTGGCCTCGACTCTAGTCTTACTTTTTCCTTTTTATTTTTATAAACCCTGACCAATTTTCGATTCGGCAGAACATTTTTATCATTCCATTTTCCAATGCCAGTTTAAAAACAATCATATACCTCATTCCAAGAAAGTGAGGGCTTAAAATGAGTTAACGACTTTAATGTACATTAATACCTGAAGAACACAGCAGACATTGAAAAACAATTACCATCAGTTTAGAAATAGTATGAAATAGAAACTATTTCCAACGAGCTGTTTCATATTCTATTATTGTATGTTCGCATGTTATAGTGTTAAATGGCTGTAAATTTGTAGATTTCGCGCAAAAAAATCAAAAAGTTAATGTACTTAAATTTAAGGGGTCATATATAAAACGCTTCAATCATAACTTGAGATACATTAACCATATATAGGTTGTTTAGAAGTAAATTAAATTCACTTTCTCTATTGACACCAGAATTAAACCAATAACCAAAATTTAATTTCCTCTTTCGCGTGGTAATGTTTACCCATGTCAAACCGCATCTTTGATCAAAACGGCGCGTCGCGCGTCATGGTTCCGTGCTAACTTTAAGTGAAAATATATGTCAAATGAATTTGATGAGTTATAGAAATATTTTATTTTCATTGATGAGCTTTATCTGTTTTATAAATAACAAACTTCAAAGGAGCTTGGAAGCAATCAAAAAGGAATTGAAAGTTCTCAGTATTATTTTTCAAAACCCTTTTCTTTTAGAAATAGAATCGTTTTCCTATAAAGTGTGCGGAAAAATCTCTTTTTAAATTAAATTCGAAATAAGATGAAATGGTTTTCAATCGAACTTGTACGAGGTTTGCTCAAGAAACCATACAATTTAAATAAATCTTTGTCTGTACTCCAATGTTTTACTAGTGTAATGAAATTATAGTAAATCATGGGTTCCTTTAAAGTATATACGCCATATGACTGTTTTTTGTTCTATTTTTTAATTTTTTTTAACAAGGCCATCTTAACTGCTTATTATCAATTTGATGTCTCGAACAAATCTTATAATATTGCGTATAATCATAATGTTTTATATGAACATATATATTATTAAACCCTCTATTCCTTTGACTGACTTCTTCAAACTAAGCTTAAAAAAACCTAGCATAAAATTTCTCGCGCAAAAGGCTTTCAAATTAACTGTTAATATTCTTGAATATCTATTAAGAATTCAATTTGTACAGTGCTCGCCCATTTAACTAAGCGATTTGACTAAGGGTCTCTTCTCTAGAAAATTTGCGTTTTTATTCAACCATTAAGCAATGAATTATAATCTTGGATAAACTTCAGCATAACCTATTCACTTTTAGTTTCTATTTCGCTACTCTTTTTCATATTCCAAGAACAATTATTAACGTTTAGTTATGTAACAATGCGTTTTCGATTACCTAGCGCAATTTACGCCAAGCAAGATATTAATCACAAAACTATACCGAAAACGTTATTTTGGTGGTCATCAATAAGCAAGTTGACGTGAGCAACCCAATAGCAATTTAAGAGCACAGTAGAAACATCGCTTTCACCGTACCCTTGTTTTACGGAGCATAGCAAGGATTTTCTGGGAAAGCCTTTTTTGGTTATGACGTCAAAGCTAGCTAAAAACAAACCATCTTCTGCACCTTCAGCTACATAATATATTTTGCTTCTATTAATACGATGAATCCGTAGAAACCACTTTCCATCCAAAACATTCACGAGTTTAATTATTTTGGAAGATTTTAAAGACGTAAAAGCAAACGGATAAATGTTAAATCCTTACTTGCAACGACGAGTAAAACTTTCAATAGACTTTTCAAAAGTCGGGGTGAAATAAAAACTATAGTGTTTACCACCTTGTTTTCTTAAGTCGAAACATACGGTATGTGGATCCAAAGACGTTAGATATGACTTAAATAAAAGGACTTTCGTGGAGTGGTAACGCTGAACCTATATCTAACTTCTTTGGATCGACATACCGGATGTTCCATATTAATTCTATCAAGCAGACGATACTGCTAACTCCGTAGTATATAAATGTTTTATACCCGTGTTTAGACCTATCAAGGCAATTGGCAATATGAAGCCAAGGAACATGAAAGCTTAATTTCTTATTTTTTTACCTATAAGTAAGGTATCTAATATTTCCTATATGACGAAGCAAAAACTGAAGGAGCTTGGAAAAATACCCCTGGGCCCTTCTGGGCTGTGGGCAATATAGTAGAGGGACTTGAGCTAGAAATAATAATGAGGGGGACCAACCCATCTGTCTGCGGAACTTTTTACCCATCGCTCGTATCGGCATCGTTTGGGCTTGCTCAAGGAAAATGTATAGATCGATATTAAGAACGAGAGAAATGGGTGAAGGAGAGAAGAAGCGAGAGAGTAACGAGGTCCCGGACGCGACTTATCTTTACAGCGAGACATAAAGCTTGAAAGGAGGGTGATCGGGGAACCTTATATTGTACCGTAAGAAATCAAGCTAATCCTCCATTGTTCCTCAATGACCAGAGACATGGTAAGGTCGTTTTGGTAACAAAGTGTTTTTTATCATAACGTCCTACGTTTTCGAGGCTTGTTCAAATCAAATCTAGCTGAAAATTGACATAGGGTGGAGAGAAAAGTAGGACCCGTGAAGTATACCAGAAAATCTACCGTTAAAGTCCATAAGCAAGCTAATATTTACATCATTGTGACCATTTAAAAATTGTCCATAATTTTTCACGCGTTTTCCACTATCGTATCAATTTTGATAAATACTTTCGTTTAAAAAGTTATTTAAAAGTCATTATTTTTTCAAATGATGTGTGAAACTTACTTACGTACCAAAACTACCAATTCTGTTTTCATTGCACCAAAATCATTTTACTCTATAATGCGCCCATATTGATTTAAAAACATATTTTCAACAATAAATACCAAAGAATGACGTATCGCATATGGTCTTAGTTTCAGAGTCCCTGAAAGCTGATTATAAGACGTTCAGACTTTCTATTTTTGTTAACTTATCGATCACTTATTTAGCGAATAGAGAAAGGCTTATTCTTTGCATGATAAGCTTCGCAATGACCTTAAAAAGTTAAATAGAACATAATATTATTTCGCTATCAAACATTGCAAGGCGAAAAGTGGTTAAATTTAACTTTTCCAATATTGTTGCTTTATTTTTCAAAATCAAATTGTTGAGAGCCAATTATATTATTCCATACATTGCGGCTAAACTCGACTTTGGCTTTTTGACCTCTATCTGAGTGCCATCTTTTAAGGACGTCCTAAATTTTTTTTTCAGCAGAAATGCCCCGCCAGAAAACTTTCGAAAACGCCTCGTCCGCGTTCTAGCAACAAAATTGGAGAAATTGTACAGCTAAAGCTATCCTACCGAGTTTCAAAATAGTAACATTGTATTGATTTTTTTATTGCCTTACTTTATCCAATTATTAAAATATTTTTCAGATATATTGTATGTGTCTTAAATAGCTCAAAATTTGCTTGTTAACGGTCTATAGCTGGTTTTTACTTGGCGATTTTATGGGGGAAATTCACGACCCAGATTTGTTTTTCCGTGCCTTCTGTATAATAAGTACTGTATACTTGTAAACATTTTAGAATGACCAAGATATTTGCAGAATAATTAGTGTTGAAAAGGTGCGGCCTTTTGAATTACGGGGTCAGAGTACGTGATTCCGTTGAAAGTCCCGCTCACAAAAATTCAACTGTGAATTTCAGCCGAGTCTTTAAAGTTAAAAGATTAATTTATAACTGAATAATACCCTGAAACGAGTTTTCAACTACATTTAATGACAAGGTTGTAAACATTATGTTAGCTTATAGCTGTTAATTCGCACCAGCTTGCTCTGTATATCATCTGCTGCAATTTCTCAGAAATTGTATAAAATTTTTTTTAAACACTAAACACTAACAAACACATTTTACATTTACTTTTAACTTGGCTACCTGGAAATTACGTTCTCTAATTTATTTATCTATATAATCAATGATATTAAACTATTTTTTAAAACAGGAAAAGGTCAGGTAACATAACATTATACCACAAAATAACGGCCTTTTTCTAAATAGTTATCTCTTATTTCAAAATAATTAGCATTTAATTAGTCATAAAAATTATGCCATGTTTTATGAACAGTATGTATTGACCGAGAAGGGCCAGTAGGCCAAAAATTACGTCAAAGATGTCGCTTACTGGCTTACTGGCGATAGGTGGCGCTTTTTCCAACATTCGGTTTCCATCCGCATGGTTTATTGTGTTCATAAAACCAGGAGACATTAATAACGCCACCTATAGTCAATTAGTGGAAAAATGATTCGATCCTTAATTTTTCTCTGAAAAAAGAGGACTTAGACTTAATGTTTGGCCTTTTGTTCGTTTGTTTGTGTACTATTCCTAATTTTTAACTATTTTAGCCAGATTATTAGATCCATTTTTGACTCGCAAAATTATGTCTTTCTCATATGACGTAATTCAAAGTAAAATTATATTGAAGTTAAGCGCTTGATAAGTAAGCGCAATATGAAGCTGTCTTACAAATCGAAATCGTTAATTTCCAGCAATTTCCTAGAAAAATAGTTACATTAGTTGTTTTTAAATTAAGCGTTATTATTATTTAAACGAGTATGATCTTAAAGCTTCAGCGTTGTTGTCAAGTATTGATCTGACTAGAAAGTGTAGATTAGGAACGACAGAAACTTTATTGTGATTTACATTATCTTCATTCATATTGCTAAAAGATCTGCAGAGTTTTATCCATTAAAAACAAAACATTGAAACTCACTTTTGTAAAATTACTGGAATACATTTGGAATTTCTCGTTGCGTATGAGCTAATTCCATTCACTTCTAAATCTCTAAATGATATAACGCGAAACGTACTTATCCTCGATGGTAGCACATTTTTGAAATTAGGATCAGGTACCATTGACATAAACGTTCTTGTATATTTGTGGTGTTAGCCAAATTTCAAAGTTAAATATGATCCTATTTGGAATCGTTCTTTGAACCGCTATGTTACTTAGAAGTTAAAGAACTCGTATATATAATTGATCTTCTTGAAGGTGGTTAATTAGTTTGGCCGGGCTGTAGAATTAATTAAGTACAGCTAAATCTGGAAAGAGTGGCGTATTTCGGTAAGCCGGCGTCTCGGAGGCCGTCGCAGGGTCTTGTCGTGATCGAACCACAGGTACCTTGCCCATAGGGAATGATGTGGTTGGTTCACAACTGACTTTTCTTCCTCTTCCGTTGCGATAACAATTCCTTTTACTCTATCCTGCTTAGTCCCATATCCCCAAAACCCTGATTAATTGCATCCGCTCAAGGGATTAAAAGTGTGGCCGCTCCAATGTAAAATACCAAAAACCGAAGTATGACAAAATAATATTGTTCTTCGTAACGTACAAAACAAGTTGGGAAACCAAAATTTTACCTCTCCGAGTCAAGAGGTCTACTACTACAAAGTTATTTACCTATATACCACCATGATCTTTTCTTCTATTATAAAATCTTAACCTGATTATTTAAGAGTGTATTTAACTTTCGGTTCACTCTGAACCGTTGATGTCTCTTCATTTCAGACACGAAAATCAAAACCCAAAGTTTACTTCACCTCAGGTCTCAATTATCTACACTTTCTTTCACTAAGCCTATTACAGGTAATACTAACTATACCCGCCGGAGTTTAGATCTTAGCTTTCTTCATGAAATCACTAAACCAAGGATTATTCTATATACAGATGTAGTATAGCTTAAGTAATATATAAACAGCCATTTCAAATAATAATATTAAAAAAATCCTTGGAATATCAAAATGAAACAGAGCTTTAAAGCTACAAAAGTTTTAAATGCATCATAATTACGAAAAATATTTCCACATTTTCACTTTATATTAAGGGTAAAGGGAATATTATGGTTCTGTAGGATTTCTTTACACATCAAAACAAAACGAACTTCTAACGCAGCGCACTAGTGTAACAACGGACCGACACACACAGACAAAAACATAGACTGCTTTTTAACTCTTTCCGTATTAATATTGAATTGAGAAACAAGATTATCTTAAATATTAAAATAAATATAATTAATATTTAATATTTTCTTCGTTAGTTATTCGCCCTATCGTTTTAAAAAAGAACAATTTAACATTCTTGAGAGACTTGACTAATATTGGCGTTTGAAATGAAGCATACGCCGGTTGCTTTGCAGTTATGGATAAGAACAGCGCAATTGCGTGAACCTTTGGTGGAAGCCCCGCCATTGGGAGGCCAGACGTTTCTCGTAACCCTGGCCGATCGCCGCGTATGTCTGAACCTTAAGGATGATGATGGAGTAGAAGCCAGGTGTGCAGACTGGTGTCCATGTGGGATGGACAAAGACCAGAAGATGGTGGGGATTAGAAGCCAGTGTTTACAGACTGGTGTCCATGTGGGATGGACAAAGACCAGAAGATGGTGGTGTGTAGAAGCCAGTGTTTACAGATTGGTGTTCCATGTGGGATGGACAAAGACCAAAAGATATTGGTGTGTAGAAGCCAGTGTGTACAGACTGGTGTCCAAGTGGGATGGACAAAGACCAGAAAATGGTGGTGTGTAGAAGCCAGTGAGTACAGACTGGTGTCCATGTGGCATGGAAAAAGAGCTCCAATGATGGTGGACTATAGAAGCCAGTGGGTAAAGACTGTTGTCCATATGAGATGGACAAATGGCCAGGATGGTGGTGTTAGACAGGTAATGGATAATAGCTATGGTAAGTGGAATCCAAATTTCCGGGAACTGTAAATGCGGTCCGGAATTTGGGAAAACGTTTGCTCCGATTTGAAAACTGCGAACGCGGTCCCCTGGGGTGTAAGTCAATAACAACAGACTGACAGACACACAGACAGACAGACAGACAGACAGTCACGTCGAAATTAGAACCTCTCCGTGACATACGTCACTCGGAGAGGTAATATAGTGTGAAAAAGTATCGAGAGCAGAACATTTCTAGACTGTTTTATAGTACGGTGGTGAGTGTCTTTCAAATAGAAACTTTGAGCCGTAGATGTTATTTTCAATGAAGTAAAAATAAATGATGTAACTTATCAACATGATATAATATTTTCCTTTTTTTTCACGGGTCTAGGCTGAGAGTTGATGAGCCCGCTTTTTTTAAAAAATTGTATATATATATATAACACTAATCACTCATTTTTGACCAATTGACACTACTCGGTCTGAAGTTTGTGTACTATTCCTGATTTTTAACTATTTTAGCCTGGTAACTTTCCTTGCAAAATCAAGTCATATTTCTTTGATGTACGTAAACTTATATTAAAGTTAAGCGCTTGAGAAGAAAGCGCAATAAGAAGTATACAAGCTGTCTTACAAATCCAAATCGCATAATTTCCTGCAATTTTCCAGAAAAATATTTACATTAGTTAGTTGTTTAGATCTATGTCTAGCTTTTCAAGTTAAGCGCTATTACTACAGTTATAACTGGTTTTAGTTTTGTGTCTTCTTCCAAAACAATAAAGGGAAATCGAATATAGTTCAATCCAATCCAAATGTCGCCTTTATTCGTTTAAGTTGTTATCGAATTATATATCAGAAACATCTTCCTTGCAATAATTATCTTCTTATCAAGGTTAGTAATTGGCACGAGGAACTGTTTCTTATAACAATAGGAGTAAGGATTGGTTTCATGAATTTCTCGTTATCCAAGACGACTACAAATTCTTATTCTTAATAGTACGCGGATTCCAGCTCGACCTTTTAAGTTACTTGTGGCTTCGCACGAGAACGGATTTGGTGTATGGGGAAAAAGTGAAAGCCAAGGCTACCACCTCGGGTTTTAGCCTCTCGCTCCCGCCAAAAAGGAAATGAGGAGAATTTCGAGTTTGGCACACGAGGATTTTTTTCCTTCCTAGCTGCTTGACTATGTACCTTACTATGTGTACTAGTATATGCCCTGACTTTTATCGAAGGAAGAACGAAGGCCCTGCTACGAAGGGCTCAAAATTGCCTGAGCTCGTTAGGCTTATGTAAACGAAAGAGTATCCCCCTATGTTATTTCGTGTGCTCGCGTTATTTTTCTTAGAGGCGGGTGTGGGCTCTGGGGCAGAGTATTGAAGTCCAACGTAAGCTCCTTCGCTAGCTGCGAGATAGCTAAGGGTAAAGCATTTTGAGAGACCTTAGCCAGAATTCGAAACTATTTACGAGATGAGATGGTTAAAGAACACTTCATAACTGTTATATGGAAGATTAAAATCGAGCCTAACAACACATTCTCGAAAAAATGCTAAATTTTACCTTTCTAACCTAGCCCTCCATATTGATTATTTTCGTTGCTATTTTCTAATAGTGGGTCGGACGTATGGTACACAAAATGAGTTTCTGCCTATCCTTTCTATTAAAGACGAAAACTTTCTCATCCTCTTCGTTCCAGAATATTTTATTTGATTGCAATTGTGAAAAGTACACTTTCGCCAATTTAAAGAAAAATAAATAGTGTAATGGAAATTTGCAAATTATTGCCTATAGCAAGCGATATCGTTAGACGAGGAAGAGAGAGAGAAAGCCAGCTAACTTCAAAAACGGTTATTTTTGAACGCACGCAAGCTTAGACGTCTATAAGCAAATTCTTCTATCGGAAATAGTGGAAATTGAACATTGATGAAAAAGGCTATCTAAAATTCGAAATGTCTGCCGCACAAACCCCACTCCTAGTTTTCTAAAAGGTTATCGGACACTGTCAACTGTCCTGTACTTATAACCGTCTCTATTCAGAACCACCCCTTTCATCAGGGGTCGTCTGGTATTTATAAGGTCTTGGAAACACATACTATAAACTATAGCGAGAATTCTAAAGCTTTTAATGAGAGTTTGTCTCCTAGGATCTGTTCGTATTAACATAAACATCAGGCAGCCGGAAATTATTTTGGCAAAGGCCGAGAAGCGATAAAGGTAAAGTCTAGATTGTGAAGTGTGTGTCAGAATCATGAACATTCATTTATATCATGAAATTACAATTATGGATTTGTCCTCTAGCTTGATACGACGACTGAGTTCTTATCGAAAACGTTTTCCCAAATATTTAAATCCCTTTTTGCTTTCACTATGGCAATTTCTTAACCTAGTAAAATGTTTCTACGGATAAAATCCCCAACGAAGGTCGGCCTTATTCTTTATAGAATACCAGAACCTCAACAACTTCATCTTTTAAACCCTAGCAGAAGCTGACTTTCTCATGATGGCCTTAGCTACCTCTTTATGGAAATGTCCTCTTTGCCTTTACCCCATCCGTTCGCTTCCTAACATTCCCTTTATAGGTTCTTTGTTGTTTTCCTTTATCCATTCTAAACGTCTGGGAACTATGCATAGCACTGAAAAAAAAAAACAGGTAAAACCTAACTTGCTCTACTGGAACGTTATTTTTAAAAAAAAAATTCAGGAAAAAATCTCATCCATTGAAATAAATGAAAGACCTTTAGGTACCTCATAGCCATATCCGAATTAATGAGGTCTCTGGTTTTATACTGCTGATAAAATTGTGGAAGAAGAAAATATTAAGTTAAGCCAAAATATTTCAAAATTGGATGAAGTCTAGAACAACTTGGCTGTGCAATATAAAATTGCATAATGAATAATCCTACATTATTTCATTGAGACACGAATATTAAAAACACTAAAATAATTATTTAATTAATAATACAAAAATTTCACGTAATATGAGAGTTGCATTGAATAACTACTAATTTTCATGCATGCCTTATTTTTCTTGCAACCTTGTTAAACTTTTAACTAATGGCTACACGATACTAGAAAAATCTCACTATTAATAATAAAATAATCTGCAGTAACTTTAACTGCTCAAAGCAGAAGAAATTCAAATTAATTTCTATTATAAGTAATACAAGACTTACGTTCTTATTGGTTCAAGTAGCTTCCGAGTATGGAAAAGACAATTTTTCGCAAACAATGGATGCAGCTTTCTACCTTTAACTACATATAAAAAAAATCTTGTTGTTTTTTCTAGTATTAAATATTTGAATACTTGCAACTCTACTATATGTGACCAATTTTGATGTTCTTTTCTTTAGTTGAAAGACATGCCTCTTTTTTAAAGTATTATGCAACCGAAGCACACGATTCTATTCTAGTTCTCTTAAGTCCATTCTCAAAACGTTGGGAAAATAGTTGGGGTTAAACCGATAATCTTTTCCGTTATAAGCGAAAATTTCCCGGCCCTTTTTTTCGTTTTGAGCGAAAAGATTTCTGCTGGAATAACAATTTTTCTACCAACCGGGGTTTGTGGCTTCGACCCGATGTACCCGCGTTTCCTAATCCCACTAGCTTGCGAATAAAACTGAAAAGGATTAATTTCATTGCAACTCAGCATTTTAGGTACAAGAATGCCCCAAAACACAAAGTTAGATCCTCATATTTGAAAACTAGACACAGAAAAATTGTTGATCATTTTTCAAGCTTGGATATTTTAATGTCTTCATACATCGTTTTCTTTTAAATTATTATTATTATTTTGTAAAGTATATGGATCACACTAAGTTGTTGAACAACATTTAAATAACTTAATTTCCTCAGAAACAACTATTATAGAAGTGGAGAACAGAAATTTGCTTAATCTGAATATCGAGAAATCTCTATGAAATAGGAATCCATGCTCAGTTTTCTTAAAAAGCAGAGGTTGATCTTAAAAAGCGTCTAAAATATAGATAATTTGGAACCACGTTTGTATCTGGTATATTAAAGAATATTCGAGCAATTAAGTTTCCATCCACGCGTTAGTCTACTCCGAGAAGCACCCGCCAGACGAGGAACTAGGGGGCACTTTCCCATTTGGACGACTAGTACCACCTGAAGGATTCGTTTAATAGGAATAATCCCCCGTAGAGGACTACCCCTATTGGATGACTAGTATCGCCTCATGGATTCGTCCAATAGAGATAGTTCCCCACTAGCGGGTGCTTCGCGGAGTAGTCTAACTCGTAAGGGTCATTAAGTAAACTCAATTGCTTTCATCATCTTTAATATTGATGTTAAAAACGTGATTCCAATTTATCTATTCATTACCTTTTACGCTTTTTTGAATAAAATAGATCATGGTGGCGTTTTTCTTAAAAGAAAATTCTTAACGTTATCCAAATGAAGGCCTGGAGATTGTGCCTCCTCGTTTTCTAATCCTTCAAATTAAATATTCGTATTGAAGTTAATTTTTATTTAACTGAATCAGAAGACCCTGCGTGTTTCAAATGCTTGTATTGAAGTCGAGTGCACGGTGTCCCAACGAAAAATTCCTTTTAATGGAAATATAATTTTGACTGTTTAATTAATCCATATGAATTAACAAACATATATTGAAAATTCATTTTAATTAAATTATATCCGTATTACTACCAGCAAAGGCCCTCGGTGTTACCAGTCAGCCCGTCGGAACATTTATATTATTTTTCGGGCCACCATTTTAGAACTCGTCTCTAGTGTATAGGGTACAAGTGTACTAAATATAAGTTAAATAGGTTGAAATGCGCGGACTTTATTCCATTAAGGTTTCAATTTTACATATCTTATCGAAGAAAAATTCATCTGAACATATTCCACTAAAAATTAATATACTGGTTCACTATATCATGATGGGCTTATGAATTTTGGTTTTGGGTTGAAAAGTGCGAACATCTTTTAAAATAACGGACAGAAAAGTAACTAAAACCTTCTGAAATATAACACCGGGCCCTTGTAACCATATACGGTTGTTTCTTTTCCTCTCTACCCAGGCGAGTAGGCAATTTTCTGTCCGTAATTAAAGGTTAGTTTCAAAATATTATCGATTTTACCATAGTAATTTAAATGTTGCACTTTATTTCACCATAGTAACTTAAAGATTTTTAACTATTAGTAGTTTACCTATTTTATTGTAATTTACCGCACTAGTTTATTTATTCGATTTAATTTTTACCTTTGTAATTTACCGATATTGTTTTAATTTTCCATAATATTTTAACAATTTTATTTTAGTTTACAATGGTAATTTACCGTTTTTTTATTTTAGCTTAATAAATTATCCATTTAATACTTTCAACGCTCATTAAAATTTTCGAAATATATCAATTACTAAAATAATCCCCCTTTCCTTTTTGGACTTCTGAGTTGTGCATTCGCTTTATTTAAATTACTGTAAATTAAGGACTGAATTACAGTTTTGTTTTCCCAAAATTTAAATCCGTACTTGACTAAAATTCATTCTCCAAGAATTACTTCAATTTCACTTTTATATCCTTGCCTGTAACTAAAAGGACCTCAGTGGATGGAAAATGAAAATAGCGATTGAGTTGAAACAAGAATTTATTTGTTGAAAACAACAAGACCCAACTTTCTCAGCAATCTTTAATTTCTTCACATTAAGTGCTCCATAGGGTTTTACCGTGAAAATATTTTTCATTATGAATTAGATAAACGATAGTTCGCGAAATTCATTATTAAACTTCAGGCGGTTTATTATTAAGGCAACCAAGTTTTTCATGGAAATGTACAAAAAGGAAAAGCGAACGCGATCCTATAATTCAAAGTGAGCTCTAGATGTCGTGGCAGTTCCCCATTGCAGCCTTAACGTAATCCCTTCGATGATCCCTATTTAATCCTAGCTGCCACTAGATCCGATGACTCACTAGTAATTAAAAGAAACAGTACAATCGTTTGTACGAGGATAGAGTATTAATATGCGCGAAGGTTCACAACGAGTGATATTGTGTTTAAAGTAATCTCTAACCCCCCTACCAAGTGTAGTACCTTTTGTAGCAAAACACCAAAAAGTAATAAAGATCCAGAGTGAAAGTGGCGCTTGTACTGAACCGTGGAAATGGATTGTTACTTTAAAGGCTTGAATAGTTTGGATGAAGAGATAATGTAATTTTCGAACTAACCCTTTTCTTAATTAAAAATAAATTAAAACATACCATTCGCCTTGATGAATCAGAATACATGTTATATCGAAACAAGGACGAAAGTACTATGTATAAGAGTTATGTTATTACATATTTTAAAACTGCAATTTTTGATTCAATTTACCATATACGGCGTAGACGACCATGCGTCAAAAATACCACTAGCACTTAATGTGTGTTTAGGAAAATACTAGACCTTTTGCATTGTCATTTGATATTGAAGCTCACTTTTGCTGATAGGGCTTAGTTTATGAGATAATTCCAATCGAAAACCATCCTCTAAAGGTTTCGCTACATGCTACTTGTTCATTAACTAAACGTTTCAGCTCGTAGAAGAAACCCCAAGAGATGACACGAATCGTTTCAAATGAAAAACTATGCCCTTTTTGAGCATTTGGCAGTATCCAGAGATGAAAGGGATATTTTTCCGAGGATAGAAACAGCTTTACCCGTTAGAATAATATACCTATCGTATGTTACGGCTCATTTTTAGCCTATTAACGAATGCCTGGTTAGATCGGACCTCCATTACACGGCCGTCGTACACGTCAGTGAGCAATTAAAGCAAAAATCTACTCCGAGAAGAATTAAGAATTGAGAATTGAAAAAAGAACTATCAAAGCCCGTTGCTTAAGCCCTTCTACTTTTGTTTTTCTGTATTAATTAAGAGTATTATTCTCGTCTAGCTAGCGGAAGATTGAGAATTACTTTTTTCAAGTTTTAAAAGAACTAAAGAGCCGACCAAATGTAATTTTTCCCCTCTTTTTTTGTGAAGATTAGGTAGTTTTTATTTCTAAGATCTAAATGTAACTTAGGGATTTAAGATCTCAATTACGTTATGCAAAAATTGCATTTTTCAAACTTTGCGAGGCTTTTTGTTAGATTTTGCAATAAAATTTTATAAACCAATAACGTGAAATAATTGTATTCGATACTCATTAGTTAAATTGTTACAGATTGTTAATTTCAGAACAAGTAGCTTTTAACTGAAAACACTAGCCGAAGATACACAAAAATTTATCCAATTTAATTTTCTTCAAAATGGTCTCTCCGCATAAGGAATTCATACTTACAATAAATGTATCAATATGAAACGGTTTTAATAATGCATTTTCTCATCATCGAGATTTACGAAAAGCGCGTCTTCAAAGAAGACCAGATCTGGTCCAAACCGTTTTTAAATCAAGACACGTGTTACTGTAAGAGTTTAGTAAATGCATGCACATCTTACACGGAAAGCCAAAGCCTATTCCAATAGTGAAAAAGTTCGGATTTGTGCTTACACTCGTCTGGCAAATGTATTCTTACAATTTTCATAAGATATCTAAGTGCTGATTCAAGTAAAGATCCATAGCAATTTTTAAGGTCAGCATGGTTCCGAAACATAAAATAAGCTGTTTCCACAAACAAAGTCTCGGTACAGATTATGCATGTAGTAACCAAAAATGCACACAGTGTACTAGATATTTATTAACTCGTAAAGAAGGATAAATTTCAAAAGTGCCTAGGGAGTGTTTCTCCGTTCTCGTCGTATACCATATTTTTAAGTCAACGCATTATTCGGAATAGACCTAAAAATAAAATAAACAAGCTGGCCATATATATACGCCCGTTAAGGGGCAAATTGAAAATGAAGCAAGCTCCATCTAGTGAACAGAAATACAAACTCAAAGGCGACATTTTTTCATTGGCTGAAAACATTCTGACACTAAAATTCTGCCTCTGCGCATTTCTAAGCGAACCAATAAGATCACCCCTCATTCGTGAAAGCCCGGTTTAGAAACTCGTATGGCCGTTGTAAATTTTGAATGAATTTATTTTTAGGTGTATTCTGGAAGTCTAGCTTTTAAAATCGTTGTTTTATTGGTCCTTAGCCGACATCGCCATCAAATGGAAAATTACACGTTACAAGCAGTTTGTGCTTGGTTTGGAAACCGAAACGAAGAGTGCGATGAATCACAAATGGAAGAACTTGGAAACTTCTTATTTTAACTATGCTGTCCTTTATATCTCGACCGAAAACGCGACGGAATCGCGGCAGAAATGGGTTCGATCTAATAAGGTTTACGTCGAGCCCGATGAAATATCCGTTTGGCCAGGCGTAACTTGTTTTCTAATTTTTCGATCGTGTTCGGCGTTACGCTGGATTCTTAACCAGAGAAATTAATCGTACTAATGACGCCATACCTTTCAAGCGTGCATTCGTACGCGGTATTGATACTTAGTGGCCATTTATTTCTTGTTAACTGTTACAAGTAGTTGATTAGGCCTTTTTGGAAACAATGCCCAGAAGAAAGATACATGCTTTTTCAGTTTGCGCCCTCCTGAAACTCTCCCATCTGTCACGTAACCGAAAAATATCTACTGCTAAACTCAAAATTTGGTCGTAGTGTGAACGATCTACCGTCGGGTGCCGGTGGAAGTTCTACTGTCTGCTGTGTTATTTCTGTCAGTATTTTTCGGTCGAATGGGAATCTGTATTTAAAGAAAAAAACAATAGAGGCACAGTATCAGCCTTAGCTGAACCAAGAAGGAATTTACTATAAGAAGGCCTAAAAAGGCGTCCGGTGCGCGCGTGATGGTCGACAATCCCCCCTCATGGGTGGGTGGAGGCTAGAAAAAAAAGCGGGACTTAATATTTTATCTTACTCTATGTTTTCCACCATCCATCTCTTTTACCTTTTCGGTAAGCCTTGGTTTGGTGTTTGGAACTCACGAAATCATAAGTATAGTACACTTGATTCGATTTAGAAACAATTATAGAACGAACGATTTTCACGTAGAGACACGTATTCAAAATCCATTAAGTTAGGTTCAAAACCTTTAACTAACTTGTTAATGGCAATTAAAAACCATTCGCGTACCGTTTCAGCACCGCTGGCAGCCTCTATTTTCTGTTTACTTTGCTCGAGGTTTTTTCTCTATTCGGAATAGGTCAATCGCGTCTGTATGACCTATCCCCACGGGATCCAATAGGAAAGCGCAGAGCGATGACGGACATGAAAGGGGTGGGGCTTACTTGTCCACTAACACCGGCGTAAGAGTAGAAGCGTAAAATCAAGTGACTTAGGCATTCTTATAGTAAATAAATTCTTGGCTGAACACATTGCCAACACTAACCATGGGCCTCAATTAAAAATTATTAGCAAAAGAGACAATTATTTTAAATTAGCAGTTATAGAGTCCATTGAAATATTAAAGAGGAAAAACTCCAACCCTATCTTAGCTTAAATAGATTTATTGTAATATAACATAAAATTTAATGAAAAAATATTTAAAGAAAGCCGAAACACGAGCGCTTTTGTGATTTGATGAGGACCGCCAGTTGATGACACGGATAATTCCCGCGAATGAGTTGGCGAAACTAGTCGTCATTTTTAAATAAAATGTTATTTTTGTTATACGAGCAGTTTTCTTCGTTATTTTATAAAAATTATCTACGTTTTGGTTTAACATTCACTACAATTTGATTACAATACGAGGATAATCAGTTAGTTTCAAAACCATTACATGGCAGTTTGTCAGTTGAAGATGCATACATCGTAGAAACCGAAAATAGTTTTGTCCCAATCCAAAGAACCACGTACTACGAATATCAGAGGGAATTCACGTTTTCCCATAATCTGCCGGAAACATATCGGCTTTTACGTAGGCCTTCGGTCCTACAATGGAATGGCTCTATTATGAGAACATTTCCTTGCTCTGGGACTAGGCAACAAGCAACAGTTGAAAGGTCCCAACGGACGTCAAGGTGACGTCCGAATATCCTGGTGACAAACCATAGTCGCTTACGTGGGACACTGAAAAAAATGGAACAAAGAGGAGAGACAGTAGAGAGGCGTAGATCCCCGTCATTTCGAGACAGCGTCTTGGGAATTATGAGGAAAAAGTATGGCAAAGCCGTGGTTTAATACTTACATCATCAGAAATTAAAGAATATTGTCCTTGGAGTATGTAATTGGGAGATCTACTATAACGTGCTTCAATTACACGTTTTTAAGAACTGTTTTCAGTGTTTGTTGTACGTTAATTACTATGCATTGAAGAAAGTGAAACGTTTTTAAAGGAAAGCGAATGAACTATTTCATTATCAAATACTCAAGATCGTTTTGTTAAAAAAATTCATACATCTTATTGGAGGCAGACTAAATTTCATTGTTGTAGGGGTTTGCATTAGTGGAGATTATGTCTTTCTGGTAATGACTGTCTCGGTTCCGTGGTTGAGAGTCCGTCGAACTATGTCCTGTCTCCCTTGTCAAGGCTGATAACTGACAGTTTGGCGAGCTTGCCTCCTTTCGCTAGGTGAAGAGCCGAAGTTGAGATTTTGAATGTTATCGCGACAGCCTTAATTTATGGTACCACCATGTAGATGTCTCGACAGAAATACCAGAATTGGCATTTGATGCTGACGACTTGGTAAGGCGGCAGAGTGATCGTGATCTTTCTACGTATCGTCCTACGCATTACGGCCGTAATTATGTTATCTTCCATGCAATATTGGAAGATACCTTCGTGCGATAACAGCAAGCGATGTGTTCTTAGTAGAAGGGACATTCGTGAGTACTTGGTTCAAGTGCCTCCAACGCATATGGCGGAGAAGCCGTAATGCTTGAAAATTCGGGATCATAGTCGACTATTGCTTGAGAGATCCATAAAGAAAGGCTGCGCGTATCAAACTAAATTGAGTGACATTGGGGGCCGTTTTAACACCACCCGTCGTTGGGAATCCTGGTCCCACCCTGTTCTGTGTTTGTCCGATGTGGTAAGGGGTTTGGGGTACCGTGCGTTGGTCAAAGGTCATAGATTGGGGACGGGATCAGATTATCTTTGTGCAAGAGCACGCCAATGAATAAACACGGCAGTGCAGAAGAACGAGTACAAGTACAGCGGAGCAGTCCACGCTCACTTCCGAGATTGAGTCGCGGCCTTTTTCTGCCTCTGCTTTAACCCTGCTGATACTGCCATTACGTAGGAGCGGACAATGTGCATTTCCTCTGAGTTGTCGGAGGTTTTACATACCCTCGGTATTCGTAGGAGTCACCAATTTGTTATGTTATTTTCAGCGTCTTTCTTTGCAGCTCTTTAAGCTCGATTACCTTGTTAAATTTAAATCAAATTTTAAATTGCAAATTAAGCAAAATCCAGTTACACATGCCACCAAAAAGCCTGTCTAAGTTTGCTTCGCTTTTTAATGTCAAAAACGGGCCGTATCAAATTTTCCCATTTTTAAGTCCATCTCTAGGTATTCTTCACCACCATCTTCTGATTTTTGTCTTTGTCCTTAAAGGACAATATTAGTGATTCGCGTCCTATTCATGTGCTTCCAGATGTCCACATTCATCGTATTTTAATTGAATGGATCGAAACCTAGTTGATTCCAAACCTTACGAAGCTAGAACTCACCTATGATCTAATTTATAGGGTCAATTGTGATTATTACAATCTCATAGTGCTTATTACATTGTCTGTGAAAATTCCATAGCCTTATACGACGGTTTATCTTTCATTGTGTTTAAGAATAATGTTAACGTAATGATTCTGGCGAGCCAATATTAACCCCAAAAATGAAAAGTATTGAGTTCAAAGCCTCGGCGAAATATCAAGCCTAACGAAGAAAAATATAGTTCACAAATATAACATACAGCGTAGACTACTTAAAAAGAGTTGTTCTATTATAAAAATGAGATAGGCTCGTGAGGCTAAAAATTAATCGATTCTTGGCTAGACATAGGACAAAGATCACTTGCAAAAATAAGCAGTTTTGCCCGTAGTCATACCCTTTCTACAGTTATAGCGTGACCCCTGGAGACGCGTCTTAAAACGAAGTTTTTGTTGTATTTTTTTCTATGGAAGTTTTTCGGAGTTTTCTGTGTTCGCGGTAGAAGTTCCTTAGGTTACTTTCTCTATGACACAAAAGACGGTTAGAAAATTGTGTATGTATATTTTTATAAAATTGTTTCGTTGCAGAAAATCTTGAATACTTTCCATTTTTTTTTTTCAAGACTCCCAATTTCGAAAGGGATTTGAATGCCTATTGGAAAAATTTATATTACCGATTCTAAGATGTCAAGTCACAATTTTTTATTAGGTTACACAGTTTAAGCTTGATTTAAAAATATGGCTGTTCTTCGATGCGTTTTGGAATTTTAAAATGCTTGTTTTGTCAGAATTGCAATATACAGAATATTTAATGGGAGAAAACCTTCGAATTCTCATAATTTGAATTTATTCAGACATTTTTATTCCGGAATTTTAAAATTTCTTGAAACATCATGGTCATTAGGCCTACTTTTTTCCATTCAAACAGAAGCTGACTGCAAATATCAGAAGTATGAAAGTGGGTGGCGTCTAAGCATTACATATAACTTATTGCACTTTCAAAATTAGCACTTTTTAAGAAATCTTTTTCCTTATTCGTTGGTTTACTATGATTATTAATCACCAGGTATTTGTAGGTTTAAGGGATATTTTGAACTAGTTTTGAATTATTGGTTTTTAGTTCTTCAATACTTAATATTTTAAACTATAATACCTTGCGTTGTTTTCTGATATTTTTAGATACCTGTAAATGTGAACAAGTTACTTTTTTTGAAAATCAAAGATCTAAAACGAAAAATAAAGTAGCCACAGCTTCGCCGTCTTATTGGCTTGTGACGTCACAACTGTGTTGCCATCAGGTTTTAAAAGTTCGCGACTGGCCTTTGCAAATTTCCAAAAAAATACGAGATGCATCTAACAGATCTTTATATCTATACTCTATTCGAAATACACAATGATTCCTATTAGCTTTATGTATTCGTGCTTATACTGGTTAACCAGGTCAATTTTGACTTCTAGCGTGTTATCATTACCACTGTTTAAAACCCTTCCTTAAGTCCCATGTGAAGCAAATGTAAAATTTGGCATGGTTTATTAATTTATGATTAATAAGATTTCATCTCCTGTACAAATTGATTGGAATTCGTACATTTAAGGCCATGCAATCCTTGATTTGGGCTGTAAGCCTTTTACCAGATGAATTTTAGAATGCAGAATAAAACCCTGAGCAAAAAGTTGGAGAAATAAAGTTCTGGCTAAAGCGGCCTTGAACATCATTATGACCTTTATTTGAAAACGATCTTACTCCTGAAACAAGATGAGCTAGTTTTATGAAAGATTGGATTAATTTTGTTATTCATCACGTGCGATAAAGATCAGATACGTATGATTGGCCGTGCGAACTGAGTCATCTGCCTTCTGCCCTCTGGGTAATAATTAATAAAATGGAAGCTTCCACTGGCTTTCAGGGAATCGTTTCGACAGTTGAATGTTGCGTGGATCCAAAGTCCACTTTCATTCCTCAAAGATACATAGCACCTTCGAGAAACCTTAACTTCATTTATACAGGGTGTTTCTGAAAAGTCCATCACAAATTAAGGGGCGTGTTTATGGGACCAAACTGAGCGGAAAGTACCAAAGAACATGGGGTCTACAACATTTAGTTTCGGAGATATGGCCCCCCAAACATTTGCCCCAAAAACGAGAAAATATCCCAAAATGTGGAGTAAGGGTTATTGCCATTACCCAACTTGTTTCGAAGTCATAGACAATTTCAATAGCCTTGAATTTGAGAAACACTACTGTAACTTTAGATAGCAGAAGGGTATAAATGGGTAGAAGTACGCGTACGGCGGTAATGTAAAGCTAATGCCAAGTGTCATAGTGTTTTAAGATTTCTCAGCACCCAGTAAAATGGTGGACCTCAACCTAGAGGGCAAGAAGTCCCAGAGGCCGTAGAAGACGAAGTCCTTACTATTTTCGAGGACGAACCAGAAGCAAGTACCCGCCAGGTGAGTAAGCGATTAGGCGTTGGTCACGTGCTCGTGTGGAAAATCCTCAAAAGTCACCAGTTTCATTCTTACCATTTTCAAAAGGTTCAAGGTTTGAATTCCGCGGACTACCCACGACGCATTGATAAACGCCATTGATTTCCCGCGTAGTCTGTTAGTCACAGACGAAGCTAATTTTTCGCAAGATGGTATTATTAACCTGCATAATAAGCATCAATGGTCCCAAAGAAACCCTCACGCAACGCTCGTTAAATCTCACCAAGTACAATTTAGTTTAAACGTGTGGTGCGGTATTGTAGGTGACAATTTAATTGGATCTTATTTTCTACAGCCCAGGTTAAACGGTGAGGCGTACCTACAATTCTTACAAGACGTTTTACCGGAATTACTTGACGACGTGCCCTTAGGTTTGGTGCGCAGAATGTAGTTCATGCATGACGGTGCACCACCACATTTCAGTCTCGCTGTCCGAGCTCACCTTAACGCGACGTTCTCTTTTCGGTGGATAGGTCGAGGTGGACCCGTGAAATGGCCTGCTCGATCACCCGACCTTAACCCGTGCGATTTCTACCTTTGGGGCCACTTGAAGGACATAGTTTATCAGAGTGAAGTACCTGATGTGGAAGAGCTTCGTCGACGAATCGTTAATGCCTGTCAAACTATTCGCGATACTCCAGGCATTTTGCAACGTGTTAGGGAATCGTTTGTAAGGCGTGTTCAAGTTTGCCTTAACGCGGGTGGTGAACACTTTGAACAATTCTTGTAGTAGTTATTTGTTACAGATTAAGAATGAAGAACTAATAAAAAATACATTTACATTGGGATCGTATCATGGCGTTTTCTCTGTGACACATCAAACACTAACGTAATGAACAAACTCAACCTTCAATCGCAACCATTTTACTGGGTGCTGAGAAATGTTAAAACACTATGACACTTGGTATTAGTTTAACATTACCGCCGTACGCGTACTTCTACCCATTTATACCCTTCTGCTATCTAAAGTTACATTAGTGTTTCTCAAATTCAAGGCTATTGAAATTCTCTATGACTTCGAAACAAGTTGGGTAATGGCAATAACCCTTACTCCACATTTTGGGATATTTTTTAGTTTTTGGGGCAAATGTTTGGGGGGCCATATCTCCGAAACTAAATGTTGTAGACCCCATGTTCTTTGATACGTTTCACTCAGTTTGGTCCAATAATCACGCTCCTTAATTTGTGATGGACCTTTCAAAAACACCCTGTATACTTGAAAAGGTAATTCGTAAGCCTACTCGTACATCCCACTGCTGTAACCAAACTAATATATTTCGACAGTGCCATACAAAGAGATAGGATATTTCGGTTAATATAAGCGCTGCCATCATCATCGAGTGGCTAAAGGCAACACGCATCCGAGTTTAAAGCGCGACAATTGGGTCAAGGAGTGTTCGTAATCACAAACCAGCAACCACTGTCCACCATACATTCGAATAACAATATATTGCGTTCCAATTTGGGCTGAGCTTTCCACTACGGTTTTCCTGCCAGTGGAAATGGTACTACTCCTCGTTAGGTGCTTGATTTTGAATTCAAACCGTTGAATCCGCTTTATGTATATTGGAAGGGATAAATAACACACATGTATTATATTGTATTATTACGTTTTCTGCTGATTCAAGATATAAAATAATTGTATACCAATTTAATTTACGAAACAAGTAACGCAAGACCAAGCTTGCTGATGATTTTTTTTTTCACAATTTAACGCAAATTTATCCGCTTTAGTTGGGAGTGTGGCGCACTCCTTTAAGTCACGTTTAAGGGAATACGACACATGGCGGTGATCCTACCATATAGGGGTCAACTACCCATTATCCGCCTCAGGTCATCTTCCAAGTACCACGCATTTTCTTCACTGACTTTAAGGGACCCAATTGCATTATAACCTTGAGTAAAAAAAAACATCCTGTGAATTATCTGATTTCCTTCAGGCTTTTTTCGTCAAAAACAAAATTTTACAATTTAAATCAGCGCATTTGATGGGCCTTATAAAGATCAACACTTAACCTTTCACATTAAGAACTAGACATTTAAGTTGAACCGTAATATTTTGCATAGATTAAAGATTAAGATCAGTATGTAAACCGTTTAGATTTTACACATTTTAAAATTTTAATAGGATTTTTAAAAATAATGAATTTGCATTCAATTAAAAGGTAGCAGGTCTAGCTTTTAGCTCCTAGACAGAGATAGCCTCGCAAAACAGTTTTACTTTTACTAAAAACACGAGAAGTGAAAGAGTCACAGCTTCTGCGTGACTTCTTGTTTGCTTAGAAACTATAACCGTGCAGGCGCACTATAGGGAATAATACAAATTATTATTCTGTCTGTGCTTCTCCAATTAGTAAATCCGGATTTTTTACCAATTTTTATGCCAAGGTTTCACTGTGACATTTTTAAATGCTTTATTATTTTTTTAATAGAATTATGGCAGCACCGAAAAGTAGTTTGCATTAATATTTAAGGCATGCTTCGTCAACATGACTATTTCTAACATCCATAAAAGAAATCATTGGGAGTGAAGGGACCAGAGAGATAAGCGCAAGTGCGTAGTAGGAATTTTTTCTACGAGATGTTATGAGCGATAAATAATATTGCAATTGTGTGTCAAGCCCGCATGAAAGAAAATATTAAGTGAAAAGAGAAAGGTGTATCCTACATGTACATTAGTAGGTGTATAAATATATATATTCGATAGCTTTAAATGCTGGAAGCGTTTTTCTGTACCAAAAAGCTGTTAGCCGCGTATTTATAAATACAAGGTCTGGCACTTAGTGAAAATGGGACTAACACGAATCTAGGGTTGCTAGCAACTTTGCGCTGCCGTTGCTTTTGCCACACAATATATTACAAGCCTCTCTCCTTACTTACCCCGTTAAGGATATTGTCTACCGTTCGTTTAGAGTTTGTTAGGCTTTTAAGCTTCATTTTCTCAAGTACATGCATACATTTATATCGTACGCTTTCGTAAAGGTATTCAAATACATGATAAACACATTTCAAGAATAAATTCCTTCAAATGTATTAGACGTTTTTTTTTTTTGCAAAATCAGAATATGAGTACTAAGTACTAACGTAATAAGTCAGCCGAATTTCACTCTAAAAAATTACTGTAACTGTAAAAATTAAATATCACATGAACATCTAACCTTTTCCCGTAAAAACGACAGCCAAATTAGTGTTAATCTGAAATTTTTCGGATTTTTGAGATTTTTCCGTGATTTTGTCGGATTTTGAGATTTTTCAATTTATTTCGTTTCATTTGAGAAGTTTAACGTAGGTGTTTTCAAAATATGAAATGAAAATATGCAAAATATTAATCAGCATTTCGATACCTTTAGGAATTGTTTAGCTATGAAGCTTTGTTCCATTTTGTTATGCCTAGAACATCTACTGATATTAATTTTTCAGATGAGCTGTTATTAACTTAATTTTGCTTTACTACATTAATATATATAGTCTAAACGCAGATCTCTACATCGTTAGATCAGGGATAGATTTAATTTTGGAGGTAGAAAGGGAGAACGGTTAGTATTTACTTCAGTCCGACTCATAGCCCAGTATAGAGCCCCTCCCTCCAATACGTAACGAAAATTTTAAATTATCTTATGGGCTCACTTTAAACTTCGCTTTGATGACGTTGCTGACGGGGACGGCGAAAAAGTGCGTAATTTCTATTTACCTCTGTCGCCAAGACCCGCCTCTTCTTTCATACCCCTCCGTCCCGTGGAAGGGGGTTCGGGACTTTGACGCGTACCCACATTACTCTGTTCTCCATTCCTACTTCTAAAATTAAGTCTATTCCTGGTTAGACAAAAGGAAAGTTATTACTTATTTGGTTCATTCCATTGATTTCTTGTCAGTTTAGATTGGATAGAAAGGTAAAGACACCTAATGCTCGAGCTAAGAGGAATACGATGAAATTAAGCGTTGCTTCGTGTCCTCTATTAAGCTCTCCTCAAAAGGCTTAATGGTTCAGAGTGAGTCGAAAGTTAAAAGCATATATAAATAAATACTGTAGGTCCTTTTAAAGAACCAGGGATCATGAACGCAACGTAATCACCTTAGTTATTTGAACTGATCGGGCGATAGCTTCCATTCTCTGCTGCAAATTCACACTATGTTCGGCTAGATACAATTCAGCTCTAACTATGTTCAAAAGTTAGCAATCACGCTGGTAATCTAAAAATATGTTTGAGGTTGTGTATACAGCATACACCAGACAAGTTGTGATTAGAACTTTCTATCATTGTACTTGTTTATAACGCCTGTAATGGCTAATCAATAAATAGCAAAAGTTGCACTAAGTGATTTTCGATCTCAAATGTTACACAAACGCGAACTTTGCGGATGAATAACATTTGTTATTATGGGGTCATTGAAAACCTAAAGTTTCTGAAATGTGAATATTACGGGTGAAAAACATTTTAGTCTTCGCTCGTCATCGAATAAAAAATGTTACATTTTCGGTGGATTCAAATTTAGCAGACCCACTGAAATTAAATATAATAAAAAAACAAATTAACAGCATGATAACTGTTCATTTTGGGGATAATGTAACCCTAAATTTCATTTGCAACATTCCGTTAATTTCATGGTAGCTGCCAGTAATTTGACTGTAAATATTACGGTAAATTTTAAGAGTTTCAACTTACACTGTTCTCTTGAACAAATCCGTCAATAAGAACTAGTGGTCCAATGGAAATTTATATCCCTCTGTCGTCACCTTCACCAAAAGCATAGGGTCCAGTAGAAAAGGTCTTTCAATTACTTTTATTTTCTGACCCAAGATTGGTTTTCCATGGTTGTCGAAGCCACTGTAATCTCTAAATACCATATGACAATTGTGTATATCCGTGCATCCTAGAAACTGAAAAACAGGTATCGGAATAATTCATAGAATCTGCAGAATTTATTTAAAATTCAACTTCTTCCCATTTAATTCACTTCTTTCATTTCTTTTCAACATCTTTTCTCAATCTCCTGTAGATCTCGATTTGTAAGCATTTTCCGCGTTGTATTTTAAACGATAGATTTCGGTGGTATCTTCGAATATAAATGGGTTTTAAAATTGAGATCCTACGACAGAGATATTATTGAAAAAACGCTTGACTCAGATGATTTTTCTTTAATCTTTTGTATCTCTCTGAAAACGGGCTGCTACTTCAATATTCGAGTTAACTTTGAACCATCTACTTATATAATCGATGGCATTTACGATAATTTTTGAGGTATCTAGATTTAAGACTGCGACCAAGTATTTCAATTCCGCTTTTAATACACCTCGCACAAAAAACATCTTGTGTAGAATTATTTCAACTTCTTACAACTAATAATACAGAACTCCATATAAATAACTTTTTCGTGTAATAACTATTGTCATAAATGTAAACGTTTGTATTTAATTATATTCCAGCTCTTTGTATAAATTTTTGTTTAGTTTTTTTCTAAGAAGTGCATTTAAATGCATGGCATACTTTCAAAATTATATTCAAGGAAACCGATTTTGAGATAAACAAGGCGACCCAAGGGCTCGTAATAGTAGCCACATCGTACGAGTGAATAGCCCCTCTATACCCTACCCTAATGAATGGATAACCCCTCTATACCTTATCATCATCATATTGTCATACTGACATATTAAATTATCTCCTTTTAAAAACAAAAACTCTATACCTTACCCTTATGAGTGAATAGCGCTATCTTTTACAATGCTTAAATACTTTACCGTGCATAAAATCAGAGTGAATAGCCCCTCGATGCCCTACCCTAAACGGTGATAGAATTATTACCCGTATAGTTTAGTGATTATCCCCTCAATGAGTTTACAACATAGACTTATACCGATGCACACTTATCGCTTCTTATAAATTTCTAACATTAACTTATGGTCAGAAGAGTTTGAAAGAGAAAGAATTCGGTAAAACACCCAATAATTGTAATATCCCGGGCCTTAAGACCATTCTAAAAAGAACGTCAGTAAATACTTGCTTTTGGTTTCAAAATTTCCCTCGATTTCTTTGAATGTTAAAATAGGGGAGCGTGAAACTCTTATTGTCGACGGGTAAGATGAATTTTTAAGGAAGGATATATGGCTTAACCTATAAGTATCATAATTTCCTTCCTTTTAAGTAGACGAACGAAAAATATCACCTCACCACAATTCTCTCCCATTCACTCTCCCTTCAATGACGATTGAAAAATTTTATACTGTCAAAGGCAGTTCTCTTTCACGACGCCGCCTCCACCACCACCACCACCAACAGGCCAAGTCAAACTAAGACCCAAAGATACCACAAAAATAATGTTTTTCAAACTTTCAATTTCTATTTTTCACAAAAAGACATAGCTATAAGTTTCGTTTCTGTGGTGAGACATAGGCGTCTAAACGTTTTAAGCCCTAAGTACTACAGTTTATAATTGCTATACTCAAGCACACCTGATGAATCCTACATTCTTTCAAATGAGGTTAAACCTCTGGTTAAACATAGGGCATTCATGCACCTTAGCTTTCATTATTTTATGGAGTGCTCTTGCACAGAATCACGTATAACCACAATATTTCCCAGGATAGGTGTCCGGCCCCAAAAAAGCTCAACCCTCTCGCTCAAATATAGAATTTTTATTCTAAAAAAAGAAACCTTCTCCAAGGAATCTCGCGTGTCCCCACTGTAAATTTTATTTCCAGAGTAGGGAAAACCTCATATAGACTCTTCAAACCGTTTCCCTTTTCGATAAAAGTATATATAGACTTATTTCACCGTGAAATATTACCAAAGATAGAGCACAGTTACTATGTATTTTATATTAAAACTATATGCGCTCTACTGTAAGTTTAAACTATAGTATTTTATCACGTTGAGTTATCGAGGGTTGGAAGAGGGAGTTAAAATATGATTGATTTTTATTCATGCTTCAGAACTCGAGAAGCGGAATAGAGTAGCATTGATTGACAAGGGGAGCTTATATCATATTTGTTCAACTCGAATGGGTATTGAAGTGAAGCCGGGGTAGTACATTTAAAGAGTATGAGTTTCTTTCGAAATATGAAGGAACCCGCGCTTGACAGTGCTAGCAAGTTTGCTATGATAAGTAACTTGGAAGTACGATTTCTCCTACTGTCGTTTTTCAAATAATATTAAAAAGCCTCCAACGTTTTATCTCTTTCTAGTTATTTCCACTCGGATTGAGTACTTTTGAAATTTTCACTACAAACACGGCAACGCCAAGTCTGCGAGGAATGAAATTTTCGCCAGCTCTATTGGTAAGAATATTTTATAGTGCGTATTGGAATTTCACCTACAGTGTTCTAAGTTTATCGTAGCTCTAACATGCGGGTAAAACTGAAACTAATACAACTAAATGATTGATTGGAATTTGCCTGAAAGCCTTGTGGTGCAAGCAGAATATAGTTTTACCAAAAGCGCATAGAAATAAAACGCAAAGAACCTAACCAAAAACGGATTTATGTAAGAAGAACGTTGATCGTAGCAAATTCACTACCCATACTTTATTGAGAAACTTCGTCTGCTTATATTTTGACTCCACCCACAAATGCTTTTTTTTCCACCAACGTACACTAGTGCTTAGCCGTGAGGCCTTGAGCACCAGGAAGAAGTGAGCGTGAGACCCTACTCGGCCCAACACCGACGGGGGCCGCTAGGTCGTATGTGTGTAAACAGGGAAGGAAATGAGGTTTACTTAGGAGGTGACGGAAGGTGGAATTGGGATAAGTCACCTCCGGCGGACACGGGACAGTCGGCACCTATAGGGTAGGATCGCCGACATGTGTCGCATTCCCTCAAACTTTGCATCCTTGAAGCTTGGCTTACAGGAGTGCGCCACACTCCCGGCTACCAACAAATGCTGTATATACTATAGATAATTTGTGGGTGGAGTCAAAATATAAGCAGACGAAGTTTCTCAATAAAGTATGCGAGGATGGAACTAGAGGCTAAAGCTACGATCCGACGTTCTTAGTACATAAATCCGTTTTTGACCTAACAGATATTTTGACCTGCCAGCACCTAACATGCTTTTTTGGAGCGCGAGTCTTTTAGAATTAATATAAGCCGTTAAGTTTGTTCTTTGGTTAAACCAAACGAGAATCTATGGTAACGGTGTCGCCACACTCTAACGTAATACGTCACGAACAAAAAAAGGTGGGGATTTTAGTCTCGCAATGAGGCTGGAGGTTATTTCGATAATGTTTACCCCCTTCAAAGCGGATGCGCCTGAAAGAACTCTCTGAAAGCCACACTGCCTGTTTTCTTTTTCTTATATACTTTTGGTCTTTGATGATTATTAGATAAGTTTATTTGAAAATGAGAAATTTCACTAAAAGAATACAAAGCAACGTATCGTATTGAAATTTATAACCATCGATATTGGGAGGTTTCATTTATTTAGATTTGATTTCTTATTAACCGCAATGTGGATTTTAATCTGATTATAATTCTATTTTAAATATGATCACAGTGTTCTTTATTTGGATTTCACGACATGGTTAAACCAAGAAGGAATTTACTATAAGAAGGCCTAAAAAGGCGTCCGGTGCGCGCGTGATAGTCGACAATCCCCCCTCATGGGTGGGTGGAGGCTAGAAACCAAGGCGGGACTTAATATTTTATCTTATTCTATGTTTTCCACCATCCATCTCTTTTACCTTTTCGTTAAGCCTTGGTTTGGTGTTTGGAACTCACGAAATCATAAGTATAGTACACTTGATTCGATTTAGAAACAATAATAGAACGAACAATTTTCACGTAGAGACGCGTATTCAAAATCCACTAAGTTAGGTTCAAAACCTTTAACTAACTTGTTAATGGCATTTAAAAACCATTCGCGTACCGTTTCAGCACCGCTGGCAGCCTCTATTTTCTGTTTACTTTGCTCGAGGTTTTTTTTCTCTATTCGGAATAGGTCAATCGCGTCAGCATGACCTATCCCCACGGGATCCAATAGGAAAACGCAGAGCGATGACGGACATGAAAGGGGTGGGGCTTACTTGTCCACTAACACCGGCGTAAGAGTAGAAGCGTAAAATCAAGTGACTTACGCATTCTTATAGTAAATAAATTCTTGGTTAAACCTTAATATTAAAAACTAACAAAGTTACGGATCATTATAAAAATGCTCATTGCCATGTTTATACTTAAGGCCTTTTTAAACAAAACAACTTTTAACTCAACTAGATGGGTCAAAAAGATAAGTCATGAAAAATTTGTTAGTGATCGAATTTTAATTTGGTGATTAATTTGGTCCTACTTCTGTTCACACGTCCAAACTAGTTTACTCAACTCAAGTTGACTCATCTAAATGTGTCAAAACGTTGTATCGTCTGAAAAGGCCTTTAGATGTTATGGGGAGAGGTGAATTAAATCTCGAAGTAAAGTAATTGATCCATCTCACTAACAACAAAAATGCTGCCAATTTTATTTTTCTAGTAAATGTCTAAGATCTCATAAAATAATGCTGATAGTGAAAGTAAAATAGATCTTGAATCGAAATTAAACTCATTAATAAAATTTGAAGTAGTCGCCTATTCTGTCAAGGTTAGTGAAAACTGAAAATAGGAAATTAATTAAGCGCAGTTTGGCTCTTTGGTTAATATGGCCAAGCTTTATACGTACTATGGAAAGCAGTGATAATAACAGTAATAAAGAATTAGGAAGCTGGGTCTTTAACCGCAGTAGTGGTCGGCGTTTGGACAAGATAATCCACAAAATTTTGGTTAATCAGTTATTCATGAATAATAATCAGATAATTATTCGTGATTACATTGCATTAATCATAGACTTCCCGTGGATAATTTCAAATTATGAATAAAGATAAAACAAACAGATATTATCCTATCCAAATGCCGACCACTAAACCGCAGTGTGCTCTGAATTGATTACTGTAAGAGTATACCACAAATACTGTTATTCGAACTTTTAATATTGGAAAAAAATGGAAAAACTTTGAATTTCTAAAGACACATTGACAAACCTATTCTGAAAATGTGGTATGATGATCGAAAATAAATTTTGGGCGAGTCAACCGCAAATTCGTGAAAAAAATGTTTACTGCCAGTGAATCTGTGTTTGTGACTTTGTGTACACATCACCGATTTTATTTGTGGTTCGTGCTCAATTTCGAATAAATATTATTTCTAAAATTGAGTAAAACGTAACATCAAGTATACCGGTGCGTGTTATCAGCGTGAAAAGGTTAGTATCGAATGAGAATAGTGTGAAAAAGGTTTCTACGAGGAATTGATTGAATCGATTAGAATAAGTATCGTGAAGAATAGCATCGAGAGCACTAAACCCGCAGTTAGAATAGGATCAAAATAGTTTTGAATAGTGGCCAATCGAATACCATCCAAAAAATGGATCCGAATGAGAATTCCTATCGAATAGATTTTCAATTAAATAAAATTCATTGCAATAGTAATTTTTTGGCATTACCAGAGCTCCCAAAGCTTTCGAAGTAATGATGTAAAACCCCTAATTCGGGCAACATTTCCCTTCTGCAATGTGCAACTGCATTTAAAATAAACCAACTAGCTGTAAGTTCTTTGACTACAAACGTTGCTGTTCAACTCACTTCCATGGATTCTACCAAGCGGATAACCCTGAAAAAACCGCAAAATACGAGTGTGGGTTAATTTATGATTTTTCGGAATGGTTACGAACGTTTTTCTTCGAATTAAGATATTTTTGCAATAAAGGAAAATTTAGAAAACCTAATTTAAGACTCTTACAAAATAAATTTTTGATTGTACATTCGTAAAATATTAGAAAATGACAAAATTTTACTTTCAAGGTGTTGTATGACAAAACTTAATTTTCACATTTCAAGGTATGGTATGAAACCGATTTTTTTCTTTGAAAAGGCGTAAAATTTTTGTGGAAGTAATTAAATGCAAGAAACAAAATTTTAGAAATGGCGCCAAATTGGGGAAGAAGTAACATTCCAATATTAATTTAAATTTGCACCAGAAGAAAACTTGACCCGATTGAACCTAACAGGTCTAAAACCTAACCACACTTAATGAAAGCCTAGCCAAACCTTACCCTAGATTAACCGAACAAAACCAAACCAAGCCTAACCGAACCTAACTTGTATCCCAAAAATTTTCTAATCAAATTTATTATTTTCAACACTGTTTTTCATCACTAATCAAACTCTAATTCGGCACTAATCCTTAATGCACGATTTTTTGACTTAAAAGACGTGCAGTACAAATCCTTTCGACTCTATGGCAACCTAGTAAAACAGGGGAACAATGCCCGTTAAACACTAGTATGCGACCCCTAACGGACCAAATAATTTACAATTTTTTTGTCATGTGCCATACTTATCCTTGAAATGAAAGTATTTCCGGAGATATAACACCGAATTATAACAGTTTTTTCACCACGGCACAAGAATTTAACCCACAAACAATATCTGTAGTATTTGAAGGGACGAAGCACCAGCTCCCTTCCCTATTCATTTGAAAACAAATACAAATGTTTCTTCACAATACTACTATTTTAGTTTTGGTTTTCTAACTCGAGAAAGTTATTCTGAATATCCAACTGGTACATAAGTATAAAAACAAAAGTGTTCCAGCTGTCTTTTGAGTTAAAGCGAGGAGAAACACAAATAAAAAATAAGCTAACAAAAGTGAGAAATCTAGAAGTTGTAAAGAATCTTTCGGAAAGAGAGGCCAACAATCTTATTTGTAAAAGTAAAAGAAAAACGAATAGACTTAAAACGTTTTTCTTGCTTTAGAGTAAATAACGACTTTCAGTTCTAAAGTAAGCGAATGGCTATGTAGTTTTATTTTAGTTGTGTTTAAAAAAAGTCCATTTTACGAAGTATATCACAAGTGTACCGTCATAGCTATTTCTGAAACTAAAATTGACCATTTAGTTGCAAATAAATGAAAACCACTTGAATTCGCCCGACCACTACACATGTTAATAATTTCAACCATTTCAGAACCGAACAGGCGTTGTGGGATTTTGAGTTGGAGTTATTTGTTTAGGAATTCTAGAAAATATGTTGATTCAAAAACGGATTTATGGGATAAGAACGTTGGATCGTAGCTTTAGCCTCTAGTACCATCCTCGCATACTTTATTGAGAAACTTCGTCTGCTTATATTTTGACTCCACCCACAAATTCGATCTCTAGAACAGTCTGGGAAATAGCACACTTCCTCTGGTCCAAAACCAGTTTATTAATTGCTAGGACAAGTTTTTTAATTCAAAAAGTGTGGGTTACTGGTCCTGGTGACCAGTTTATTAATTGCAAATCTATAGGAGAACAAAGGCTGGGACCAGTCCGGAGACCAGTTTATTATTTAGCACACTAGGGGGGTAACTGGTCCCAAGGACTAGTTTAATAAATATGCTTATTTCCCAGCCTGCTCTAGAAGTAGCTATATACAGAATTTGTGGGTGGAGTCAAAATATAAGCAGACGAAGTTTCTCAATAAAGTATGCGAGGATGGGGAGTGAATTCGCTAACTCCGACGTTCTTATCCCATAAATCCGTTTTTGGTTGATTCAATGTCATCAATGAAACATAGGTTAGATTAGCTAATAGAATCCAATGACCTTTTTTTGGTAGATGTAAACTACTATAATCAAGGTAATTTATCTTAAAACAGAGTGCTTTTTCAAAAAAAAATAATAATAATATTAATTGTTAAATATTTATTAAAAATATTTCATTTTTACTGCCGAGGAAAATATTAGTGACTCCTATAAAAGATCAAACCTTGATTTAATCTAGAATAATGCTATTCTTTCGAAGCCCGTGTTCGATTGGATAGGGATTTTGGTTATCCCACTTTTTGTTGTTGTTGTTTTGAAAGCGAACTATCTAGCATTAAAATGCAGGATATGCGTCAAATAATGGACTCTTTCTGCAGCTTAGAACTTTTAACAAGTAGAATATGACTACTGACATGATTTTTAGCATGATCTAAAGTCATAGTACCAATTCCATATGTTTCTGAAACTATTATGCGGCTAAGTTATTCCCAGGTTATATTCTCATGTTCATTTTATAAGTAAAAGCAGAAGTGAGATGAGACTAGAAGTACTGAGCAAACCAAATTCTTCACTCGGCGAAAGTGAATATTCTTGATAACACACCAACGGTTGGCCCTCTAGTGGCGGTTTCTGAATTTCCCATCCAAAACGTGAGATGCTCGCGGTGGTAGACGGCCGAACTAGATTCAAGCACCCGCGTCCGTGTTTCGCCGCTTTAGGTTGAGGGGAAGGGGGTAAGATATTTTTTGGAACTCGACCAATTTTTTTCTCTCTAGCGTAGGCACGATTGAAGCTTCGTAAAATCCTCAAATTTGTTCACTAATGCCAGGATCTATTACCAATGCTAGAGCCCTTCACTTCTAGTCTCATCTCACTTCTGGTAAAAGCAAGATCTCATTCACGTAAAGAGAGAACGTTCGAGTTTACCTTCATCTTCGCTACCATCAAGTACTACCTAAGCCCCTCCCTAAAACAAAATCCCGCCAATTTATCGATACACCTACACCAAGGATTATTTAAAATGTCTAACATTTTAAATTATCCTTGGATACACTAACACCGCCTGGTGGACTAACCATTCATTATTTATCGAAATTGTCGTTCTCGATCTCGATGTGAGGGAGGCTGACTTCAGAATTAGTAGAAATGTTTATTAGAGCAACAGTTGGTAGTGCTGGTTATGTCGATATAAATCTAGACCGAATAGTAAATAGTGAAATAGACAATAGTTATTCTATTATTATAACAAGGAAAGGCCACTATTATTTTCCTAAAGTGCCAGAACAACCAAGGCTTACGTTTCTAACTTCAGGTAAATAGCCATATTTTAATATAAACTCCACGTTATTTTTATCTGTCCCTACCCCGATTCATAATAAATATATTTTTAAGTAGGCCCATGTCCATTTAACATTTTATTCAGTAATTTCCGGCTAGTAGGTGGCGCGCTAAACCGACTTAAGCTAGGCCCCTCCCAGAAAAAAAGATAACTCTGACTTCATGGAAGCGGAACGTTCTCTCTTTACTTGAATGAGATCTTGGTAAAAGTGGAAACTTACCCTATGTGTAGTTAACATAGCGAAAAGTTTTGTTATTGTAGAGAGTAAAGGCATATCAGTTTCATATTAAACTGGGATGGAATATTTAGCAAATAATTTAATCAAGTTTGAATATACGAATTTAGTCGGTGTATCGAGACAGTAGCGAATTTAGACTAAAATAACAGTACTTGGTTTCGATTTCTCATAAAGGCGATATTATGTCCATTGGAGTTTGAATATCCTTGACAGTATAAGCTTTGAAGTTTTCGTCTGTATTGCTTCTCTCAATTTTGCCACAGAGATTTTAACAGAACCAGCGAGAAAATTAATTAAAAACGTGTTTTGTTGGGTTCACTTAACATATTTTTAATTTAAAATAAAACCTTGCCCGTCATATTTAGTGAATTTTTCAAAGTCTCGAGTCTAGAAGCGAGCAAATTTAAAATTTTAATATATTCGGATCTGTCGCATTAAGTTTTTGGCACTTTTACTGGTTTAAAGTGATTTTGAAAGGACAGAAGAGGAAATTAAATTTTGAAGTGCAGACGTAAGCAACCAAGTACGTCTCAATGATAAAGTTTATTCCAACTGATGCATATGTAATTTTTGTGAATATAAATCTATTTTTTCGAATTATATTTAAGATTTTAAAAATTGTTTCTTTCATTATTCAATAAATAATTATAATATAAAACAATTACCTTAATCTGTCTGTTCGTTACACTCTGCCAACATTCACCTTAAAATATTATTTTCCACTGCCGTGTCACTCATCCTTTACACTAAACCAGTCGATCGCTTACCGACTACAGTTTAACTAGAATATGTATGTGTTTTAAAGCGTAAAATCAAAGATGATTAAGACTGGACTGGAAATAGTCTGTCGGAAACCAAGAGGATTTTTGCGACGGGCTAAATCACTCGTATATAAAGGGGCAGCAAAAGCTTTGGAACATGATGAATACATATAGCGAGAATGGATTGCTTACGATACTGCACATAAGTAAACAGTAATAATAAAATTAAAACTGAAGGAAAATTCAGACGGAAAATTTTACCTAACGAGAAATATAGACTAAATGATTCTGGAAATATGTTTTAAAGAGATTGACACTGTACTAGTAAAAGGTTAAAAGGGCAGTCTCCACACCTTTGTAAAAGCTAAGAGGCAGACAACGCGCCTTTGAAAGGACGTTTTCAAATAAGTCTATACGCCTTTGAAAAGACGTTTTCCAGGAAGTCTACACGCCGCCTTTGTAAAACGATTAAGAGGCAGAAAAATTTTGAGACAGTTGACAAATTTCTCAGGCTTGTTTTAAAGCTTACTTTTTAAAGGAAACGCAGTTTGATAAACCGCATTTGAAGTGAATAAGAAAACAAGTTGGGAAAACCAAAATATTACCTCTCCGTGTCGAGAAGATTATATAAACTTAAGTATCCAATGAAAACGTCGACCTTTTTGGCCTCATCTTTTCCCGCGCTTTGCGCTTCCGCATTTCATCCTAACTCTCAACATTATCTTCCTCCATTTTACATACAAAAATCAAATACTCACAAAAAGAAGCGGCAAAAACCTGCTGGCTCTTTACAACCACTTAATTTGACTTAATATCCAATTTCCAACAACAATAATATACCGGTAGTTTAATTGACAACCTACTAGCATCGAAATTCTCATTAAAATGGCTCCCGCGGATCAAAAAGGGCAATTTTCAACTAGGTGGGCGTTATCTCATTAGATTTGAAAAATATCATTTGTCTTTTTTACCAATGCCTAACCGTTTGGATTTTTTTAAAGCAATCTTAGCACCAAAAATATTTTTTGATACAAAATAAATGTTTTATATTCTTATTAAGAATAAAACAAGAGGATAAAAAAGGTCTGTCCTCTTGTAATTTTTTAAGCTTTTATCGTGATTACACTATACAACAGTAACAAGGAGTATAAACCCATTAGTGGAAGCAGTATTTTTCTCCCGAAACAATCTCGCTTATGTTTATCCTCTCTAGACTTCGCTAAAAACGTAAAATATTAATAGACAGGCAAAGATTGATACCATTAAAGAAGGAGCGCAATATTATCCATATTTTCATTTCATTTACAGAGAAAAGAAATTATTATGTTTCTGAGAGGAGCTTCCCATTTTGGTTGTTGTTTTGAAAAATATATCGCAATGCACGGGCCTTGATAGATATAGGAGGCAATGAAGAAAATATATCGCATGCACGGGCCTTGGTAGATATAGGAGGCGATGATAATCTCTCTCTTTGCACGAGAGGTTTATCTTTAATATTTAAATAAATATAATTATTTTTAATTATTTTAATCTTCAATAATTAACATTAATAATAGTTAAATCGTTTAAAATAAAGTTATACCTATTATCATCTCAAACTTTGCTAATATTGACGTTTAAAGTGAAGGGTACCCCTCTTGCTCGCTTTCTTCGAATTTTGGGGTATATATACGATTCGTTTCCATTATAATAGTAAGGAAAAAGCGCAATTGCGAAAACCTTTGGTGGCGATCCCACCTTAGGGAGGCTAGACGTTTCTCGTAACCCTAGCTGATCGCCGCGTATATCCTAAAACCAAACGATGATAATGGAGTAGAAGCCAATGATACAGATTGGTGTCTATGTGGAATAGACGGAAAACCAGTGGATGGTGGTGTTTGAAGCCAATGATACAGATTGGTGTCTATGTAGAATGGACGGAAGACCAGTGGATGGTGTTGTTAGAAGCCAATGATACAGATTGGTGTCTATGTGGAATAGACGGAAGACCAGTGGATGGTGGTGTTTGAAGCTAGTGTAAGTGCAGACTGGTGTCAATGTGGGATTGACAAAGAATAGAAGATGGTGGTGGTGGAAGCCAGAAAAGTACCAGGCTGGTGTTCATATGGGATGGACGAAGACCAAACATGGTGGTGTGAGTACTCAAGTATAGAGTAGCAAACGGAGAGAAATACAATTTTCCAAATTTCTGTGAACTGTCAATGCGGTCCGGAAATTGGGAACACGTTTGCTCCGATACGCAAACTGCGAACGCGGTCACGTGGGTGTAACAACGGACAGACAGACACACACACAGACAGACAGACACACAGACAGACACGGCCGTTACAGAACCTCTCCTGGACTACGTCACACGGAGAGGTAATAAACGCAATAAAATACTTCGATACGTTTTAAGGCAAAGTTGTTTTTAACAAAACTTTAGGTTGGTGTATGTGTTTTTCCAGAGCTACTTTAAATTTTTTTTTACTATCAAATGACAAAAAACATGACCTTAGATATGAAATACGCACAAAGTCGTTGTACGGTTAACGTTTCTGTGCTAAATATCTAAGAAAACGGAGTTTAAGTTTTTTAACACGAATCGTGAGAATAGTATTTTATTATGGTAGCAAAAATAGGCCCTTTCTATAGTTTTTCGCAAGCGCACTTGATAAAGTAGCAAAAGCGGTGGCGTAGGAATACACAAAGTTTAGTCTTATAGGAAAGAAAGTTGTGTTTATCAAGTGCATTTGTACATGCCTATAAAAAATCTTCATTTCGATTGTAAAAAAATGTTTTTCATGCTATGGTTCAAAAACCTCAGCAGTTTCGTTCCCATAGAAAATTTCCCGGTTGAACAATCGTGTGATTATAAAGAAATGTTAAATTAACCGTGATTAAGTCTTATAGGTAAAAGGAAATAAATACTACTGTATATTATGTTTCACTACAATTTATTCATAAACAGCGGTTTCTTCCATGATTATTGCAATTATCGGATATACTTAACCTAAACCATAAAATTTACCATTTTTTAAAAACTTTTGTACAATTATATGAAACAAGTTTGGATTGTTTTTATGGTCATTTATCGCAATATATGAATATTTAACTTAATTCAAACACCACGCCGTATCTTATTCATCATCTATATTCTTCCAATTGGTTTATAGAATAAATAAAGTAACATAGCTTCCAAAAGTGTGCCACTTACCATCGTTATAATGTTAATTTGCTGGGAAAACCTAATTTCTAGAGATGGGCCGATACCAGTTTAAACCGATACCGATATGATCCGATACTTGGGAAACCGATACGTACCGATACCGATATTTTACCCGATCCTTTGATTAAACCGATATCAAACCGATACCGATATGGTATCGGTATCGGCCCATCTCTATAGATGATTCTCGATCCAATTTCGGTACTTGAAACTATAAAACTGGCTTATCATACGAAAAACTCATTTTAAACACTAGTTACGTTATCCAAAAATAGATGAAAAACTGTGCTGTGTCAGAGTTTAGGTCTTATGGCGTCATCTATACTCTCAACATAAGTATTTATTTTCTTCAAAAAATATCGGGTAGAAATATCGGTTCATTTTTAACCGATACCGATATATCGGTTAAAGCCAAATATCGGTACCGATACCGATATGGCATCGGTATCGGCCCATCTCTACTAATTTCAGCATGAATTATACAGAATTTACTCAGCTTGGACCGGCAAACAGTGTAGACCCTGGTTTATTGTACCATCACAGCATACGAGCAACAAATAATTGAGCAGCTTGTGTAGACGATGTAAACGGCGGTTAAGCTTATTACGCATTAGTGCTTTTTGAAGTATTGAGTAGGGTATGCGTTTACCCGCTCCAACAGCGTCGCCAGGTGTCGCTTTAGCGCGATTTTTAAAACACATACGCTTCAAAACGCTCTTATGTGTGGTAAATTTTAATTATTTGCCGAAAACCAACTTTTGGTTATTGCTTACTACGTTCACGTATGTGTAATGCACCATGTGTAATTGTTCCTAACGCCATTTTGCATTTTATACGACATAATATGGTGCTCTCATTGAAGTATTGATTTTCAAAAAACAATTATATTTAAGACAATTTTGAATCTATTACTGTCAACCCATTTAAGTGTTTTGAATATTTTTACTCTATTTTCACATATCTTTCTAGTCTAAAAGTTAAAAGTCAAAAGCGTAGCTACTTAAGCTTGATAAGAAGTGTTGTTTTGTATGGCGTATTTCTTTTTTTTTTCTTGAAAGAATCTATTTTTAATGAGAACAAAACTTAAAAAACAAAACTTTGATCTAGGCGTAGTTAAGGAATTTTATCAATGCAGCTAGCCCTTGAAAAAAAAGCTACATAGCATAAAATGGAATGTTTTGATAAACGGTTTTCGTGTAAACACACCCCAGTTCTAGCGGAATCAAGATACGAGAGCAACGTTCTTCGTCCCCTACGTACTTTATAAAAGAAAAAAAAAATTGTGTTTATATGATGGTAGATACATCGATGAAATTAACTAAAACTATTCTGGCATTATTTCACAAAGAATAGTGTCTTGGCCACCATGCAACGTTGGCTGCATTAGTAAACGGTTTTCTACACGTTCCTTTCAAAAAAAAAAGGGCGAGCGAAGAGAAAGAGGCCCGGTCGCCGAAATTGATGCAGAAAAGAACAATTTACTCAGCTTCCTCTAATTTTTTTCTTGACTTTTAGTCTCGTCCTAAACCAAAGAGATGATGATACTTTCAACAACATATGCCCAAGGCCTTACGATTACTAGGAAGTGCTATGTGACGGTTCTGTACTGATTTTTGATTAGCATTTTACATGCGAAAATTACATAGTACTTTCGTAGACGGGCCTTATAGCAACAGTTTAGAAACAGATCATCTTGTTACGAAAGTATTTACAGATACTTGTCACAAACATTCAAAGACGATTTTAAAAAAGGGGGCGCAGTATAATCTGTTTGAAATAGGGTTTAAGACGAAACATAAGGTATGTGGATCTAAAGACGTTCAAGAGAGAGCTTCAAAGACAGTCAAAGGCCTTTGTGTGAATTTACATCTAACGTCTTTGATCCACAAGCAGGATTTTCCGTCTTAAGAAAACAAGGTGGTGAAATACCAGACTATGTTATACCCCGAGTTTTGAGAAGGATCTATTTTGAATCCAGTTAATTCTAAATTTTTATTATCATAGTTATCATAAAGAACATTTTATAACTCATTTTCAAATTTGCATTTAAAACACGACCTCGAAATAAACATAATGGATCAACTAGATATTTCACAATGTATACCTTAATTCATACATTATTGAGAATAAACCAACTTGTTACCCAAACATATTTCTTTCAAAAGCTAACCTTTTCAACCCAACTTCCCACGTTTCTAGCACGTTTCTTTGCATCATTGCTCACAGGATAAAAAATGCCTTGCCCATTTCCTCATTGTTGGGTTTTTGCCTATAATAAAAAAGGTGGAGTGCCGCGTCTAGAAAGCCTTGTACTCAGAGCAAAGAAGTAATAGCCAGATTTCCTGGTAATGATTCTAATATGAGTAATTGAGTTTAATTTTTCCCATTTTCTACTACCGTTCGTATTTTTTTCGGAGTGGAGAAACCCTTTTCCTTAACAAGTAGTATTTAACCGAAGGAGTTTACGTAATACAAAAGAAGTACTGAATTTCAATATTTTGTTTATAATAGACGAGAAATGTAATTTAAATAATCGCACAACATTTTGAAATTTTTTTTTTTCCATATTTCATAGTTTCATAGCTTTGAAAAATATTCCAAACTAAATTTAAATTTCAAAAACCATTTAATAAGAATTATTTAAAGGCAAAGATAAGGAAACTACCCCTGAACTTAACGTATATAAGTAACCGCTTCGACCGATTCTCCCCCATTTCACCCAAAAACAGTTTCCCCAATTCCCATTTCTCCCAATCTCATTTGTCCCAAAATATTTTTCCCCCAAAACAGAAACATTGGCTATTAATTTCCCTTACAATATCCTCTCGATCCGTGCCTTCCACTGCTTTAATAAACTCGGCGCGTATTTATGCATTTTTTTTAAAGTACACTTAAATATTGTACTATTCTTCAGGCTGTATCAGATTACAATTCTCTTACCAGGATAGAAAAATAATACACCATAATAAACAACTATGGTTTTTCGCATATCTGTTTTTCCGCTCTTTAGAGAACTGCTGTAACGGTACGCCGCGTTTACGAGAACCGCTGTATCGGTAATTGCTGTAATTGGTGAACTGCCATTTCGGAAACCGCTATTTAGAGAACTGTTGTTATGAGGACCGCTAATATGAAATCCTCTCATAAGGGAACTGCTCATGTGAAGGCTTCCCACCCACCTAGCCTAACTCAACCCAACCTAACCTAACCTAGCCTAACCCAACCCAAGGCTAATTTTCTCTAGGTCTTTTTTATTTCTATAGGCTAAAATTCGATCTCAACTTTCGGGCTTGGGCGAAATGGGAAAAAAATCTTTTGGGCGAAATGGGACAAAAAATCTTTTGGGCGAAATATTCCTTTTGGGTATTATGGGATTGGGGAAAATGGGAACGTACCGCTTCGACCATAGAATGCTTTTAACTCCGTGAAGTATACCACTATTTTGTTGGAAAAGGTCCACATACCACTTCCATTATCGTATTTCTGATTTGATTTTATCGCTTATTGGCCTTAGGTGGTTAAGATTGGTTCGTACAAACATTTTTTCGCTGAGATATCTAAATACAGATTAAATACATTTGATGGACTCAGCGAAATGTGAGAGAATCAAGAGGTTTGGAAAGTCTGTCTCGTCACTTTTTTCCCCTAAATTGACATGAACATATTGTTAATGTGGTAAGTTTTGGTAACCTTGGCAACGTTGTGGGAAGAACTTGGTTATAATTATAAGGAAAAATAGCTTAATACCAACGTATTCTAATTTTGGTTTTAAAACGTCTATTATTAACTATATAACCCAAGAAAAATTCTTAAAGAAATGCATTATTTTCGTGATGGGAAAATTTAAATAAACAGGCCTCAAAGCAACGGAATTATAAAGTTAGAATCTGTAACGACGGCACTATAGGGCAGCTTTGATGTGGCTACTTTCGAAGTAGAAGTCTAATACCACGTCTAAATCTTTAACTTTCAAAGTTCCACCTCTAAGAAAGATCGTAGGGTGCTGCAAAAATATTTCTGATAAATGGGGTTTGGAAATGTTTTAAAAATTATAACATGTCATAAATATACATTTCAAATCAAGGAGGTTTATTTTTTCGGATAGGAATGAACTTCTAAAATTTCAAATTGATCGATTATCGCTGACTCTTGGTTATTTGAACTTTATTAAGCCTGATTAAACTTGGTTACTTGTATCAAAAAAGTCTTATATGATGTTTGGTTAGGTTATTTTAATCCCAGTAGTTTTAGGGTCACTTGTGGTATTGTTATTCCAACCAGAAGTGTTTTAGGTCAGGTAAGGTTAGGTTAGCGTATGATGATATTGTTGTACTTAATAGGTAAGATAAACTGTATAGGGTTAAGAATTGTTCAAAACTCAAGCTAAAAACTGATTTATCCCAAAACAGCAGCGCTAATACAGCAGTTTTTATCAACGCCGCTGTTTTTATGGAATCGCGTTTGCTTTTCCGGGAGCTCCTCATACAAGTTACAGTTAGATTTTTAAGGTTCTGTCTTTTGTACATTTCCATAGATCAGAGAAATTGAGCAAAGATTTACCGAAATGACCACTACTATTTTATTGTTTAGAAACACGATGAAACATCCTTTTCAGTATCAAGTTCTTCGTTCCAATAATTCCTTTTTTTACTTTATATGGATGACATCTCCACTGAAGCCCTTGAAGGAAATAGCCTTCGTCTAGATTATTTTGTTGGCGCAATCGGTATTTTTTAATATAATATATTTTCCTAGGAAAAATTTACTATTTTTGTCTCTATAATTTTCTTGTGTTTGATTATCCAATTTAGCTTAAGTATTTCTGAGGGTAAAGACACGATTAATTTTAAGGGTTCACTCAACTGCCTAGAAACAATTTATTTGAATTAGAAATTTGTTTAAATAAAAAAATACCACATTAGCCGTTGAATAAACTTGTCGTTGTTCTTCCTTGTTAGTAATTACCATATTTAATGTAATCAGAAATCCAATAATGAAAATACATTGAATTCGAAGCTTTAATTACGAAAAACAATTAAACTGGTGTTATCATTACTTTATTCTTCGTTTGAACACCAAGGTGTTAAGCCCCAATTTCTAAAAAGCTTTTTTGGTAGAAATTCGAGCTTTTACTTTGAAAGTAGCAGCTAAAAGCCAAAACACAAATTCTTAAGTGGTTTTCAAGAAAGGTTCGAATTAAAGGCACGAGAAGCAGATATCTGAGTTTGATTTTTTTCCTATTTTTAAGATTCTATCGCTCACGAGATTTCAAAATGACGTCATTTTAAAGCTAGACGGCGCTAGCTCGGCACGTCGTCTGCTGAACATTCTTGTTACGAAGCTTGCTTGAGCTTCTACTTCCATATTTTTTGTTGTGTCTTACACTACAATGATTACGACTATCATAGATGGTATAAAAGTTTATTATTTACATGGTTTAAAAAGGTTTAAGTCAAGAGACTCGTGTTATACAATCGTCAGTCTAATTGCGCCCCCAATTGCTTATCTTATCAGTATTATGCTTTGGGCTAGACTAATGCTTTTTATAAATAAACATAACATTTTGATTATTGTTAGCATTTATACTAATAGAAATTGCGATTTAATAATACCAGAAGTGAGATGAGACTAGAAGTACTGAGCTAACCAAATTCTTCACTCGGCGAAAGTGAATATTCTTGATAACACACCAACGGTTGGCCCTCTAGTGGCAGTTTGAGAATTTCCCCTCCAAAACGTGAGACGCTCGCGGTGGTAGACGGCCGAACTAGATTCAAGCACCCGCGTCCGTGTTTCGCCGCTTTAGGTTGAGGGGAAGGGGGTAATAAATTTTTTTGGAACTCGACCAATTTTTCTCTCTCTAGCGTAGGCGCGATTGAAGCGGCGTAAAATCCTCCAATTTGTTCACTAATGCCAGGATCTATTACCAATGCTAGAGCCCTTCACTTCTAGTCTCATCTCACTTCTGATAATACTGATGAAATATTTTTTAAGGTTGTGCGTGAATGGAGGCATCCGACCAGGGCCCAGAGTTTTATGGTTCCAAAATTTAGTTTCTTTTGTGTTCTACTTGTATCTCAAAAAATCCTAAAAACTCGCGAAATCTAGCCCCTTTGGTATATGTACGAAACTGAAAAACGCTAAAATCAAAATGTCTGACCTGTCGAACATATTTTAAACAGTCAGTCGTCAGGCATCTCCCTATAAGTATTTAAAGTGAAACCCGGAATATTGCATATACTCACTTCAAAATTGAGAGGCAAAACTGATGAGCAGATAAAACTTAAAATAAGCGGAACAATATGGTAAAAATGTGACGAGCAATTTCTCGTTTCCGCCTTACGATCTAGTCATCTTGGTCTGTCTAGGCAACCTCTACTAGATGAGTAGAGTAATGTTGTTGCGTCATGAGTTACAAGTTGTAAGCTAAATTGCCGAGAATATGCTTTCAATTTAAAATGAACATTACTAAAATCTATTTTCTTCTGATGAAAGTTATCCCACGCCATTTACTAGCTTCCGGAGAAAACTAACTTAGCTTCACTCGATCATGTAATTAACTCCTTAAAAAAGAAGTTTCTTAATGGGCCAGTCATATTTAAATCGTAAAATTTTAAATACGCCATTTTCAAAAGATTTTACCATTTACAACTTCAGATTTTTGTCCCATCAAACCAAAATCTTAAAAATTTCGTGCTGCCGGTAGTTGATGTCAGATCCCTGTGACGTAGAAGTTATAAAGTAAACAAGAACTTGGGTTTAGGCTTAGGCCTAATCTTAGGCGTAATGTTATTGCTAAGCCTTTGAACTTTAATTTGGCGAGAGAGCCAACTTAATTATGACGCAGAAGGGGAATTAAAATAATTCCTGCGCATTTTGAATATCAGAATAGATTAGTTTTTAAATTCTTTCAAAAAATGTAACTTGTTTTATTTTAAAGAGTGAAACACCCCTACATCAGGAAATTGTACTTAAAAATTACATATTAAACGAGAATTGCCCATTAACGATATCCAGAAACCTTTACTTGTACGACGACAGTACTACTACACCATTAGTCGGCTCGGTTTCGTCGTGTACGAAACAATATAGCTAAATCTAACAAGAAAAATGGGTAATCGATTTGAAATATAATGCGGACTGTCGATGTCTATAGACAAAGATATATTTCATAAGACCAGTATACAAACTACCTTGGGTCGTGGAAGAGAAAGGTGAAGTGACTGTGCCCGTCGGTTCTTAACAATAGAATAGGCTCTTCGGTTTCGATACATCTAATTGGCTAGCACGAAAATCCACTTTGATTTTCATTACAATTTTTTTTCTTATTAATATAAGTATTAAAGATTTAAAAAATTTAAATACAGTTGAATATTTTTTTGGAATTTACAAAGGAACATTTTGGTTTTTACTCTTACTCTTACTATTACTATTGATAATTCTGGGTGGCAACTGTCATCGTCACTTTCATACATTGGTACAGGGGCTGGAAATTTTAGTTTTATTTAAGTTGTTTAACATAAAAATATAATTACACCGGAGAATTATTGTAAACACTATAACCAAAGATAACCGAATATAACAAAACTATTGTTTCTGTAACGGTCGCTGTATTAAACTCGAATTAAGGCATTTCGAACATTTGCATAAATTGATTTATTTCAATATTTATTAGATTCAACATTTGCAAGTTATATCATATATAACATGCAGAGTTATGATTCTGAGAGTACATAAAAATATGGTAAAAAAAACCACCCTAAGCTTTGGTCATAGTAATTTTTTAAGATTATTCCCAATGAAACCTTCGTTTGATATCGACCAAATGAAAGTGACTAAGAAAAATGTAGCCTAATGTATTTATAATTCTAATTTCATTTGATATAAAAACCGACTAAATTGTCCTTTGATATTGTCTATTTATTGTTATTCTAGTTTCATTTCAAATGTTTATTATTATTATTACAATTTTATTCTTTTACTTGGCAAAAAGAATTCAATAATAATAATTATAATAAAATAAATAAAAAATGATGACGTAGGTACGTTTAATAGCCATGGAAGGGAATATGACCCTTTAATGCAAACTCAATTGGGATTGATGTGACTTGTAAATCTTGTTTAAATTTGGTTCAAAAATGTTTTAACTATAAATACCATAATAATTCAACAATATAAAACATTATTCACATCCATATTAGACAATTTAAATTTAAAAACTAAACATAAATATAGAACAGATTTTTAATTAATTTGTCCGATATTATCAGTACCAGCAAAAGCTCTTAAGATATGTTCCAGAAGTTTGTCACTGGTTAGCCAGAGCTTGTCACGAAGTGACGTAGGTGAAACGTCATATATTCTCGTAAAATGACGCCTGGTGTGACGCTATCAAAGGCTTAGAACAGACTAAATAGGAAGGCGTACTGCAAAACGGAGTGTAGTTAATTCTCGCGTCGCTCTCATTAAGTCTCTAGCATTACAAAGTTTAGGTAGTGTCATACTTATGGAACATATCTTATAAACTTATGGTGCTAAAGATAAAATTAATTATTTTGTTTCATCATTCCTTTTAATTATCTGATTCAGAAAGGCGTAGGCCTACTTCTTATCAAAGCTAGGCCAAGCGAGTGAAAAAGGACGGAATTAAGTAACCAAACCTTTATACGTTCTTCCTTCCTTAACAGTCACAGAAAACAAACTCCTCGTTTAAGTCTCAAGGGTATACGACCTAGACCTCAATACACTAAGAATTGAATATCAACCGTGTGTGAATGAATAATAAATTCTTTAAGAGTTTCTCAATTTGTTTTTACACCCAGTTCCGGGCGTTTACCTCTGTTACGGTATTCAAACGAAAATGATTATTATATGAAAACAAATACATGAATGCATAATAAAAACTGCTGTGATCCAGTTGTGATGCTTCATTTCTGCACGGGTGCTCAGTATGTAAAAAATTTATTTACAGGCGTAGATGTATAATATATTGTAAGCCTGAATCCTATGAAAAACATTTACATGTACAAAAATGGGCCAAGCCTCGCCTCGTACCCTTTCCGCCGTAAAACGTTCTGAGATCCCATGTAGAGCCAAGTCTGCCTTTTGTTCTCATTCAATCGCCAATTGAACAATTATGTTATAAATTATGTCCTTTTCCTAATTAATAACCAATATTCTTTGACTCAATCATTATTTTACATCTTTGTTCGTATCAAAAATATCGTGACTTGGCAATCGCAGGTAAGTAATATCAGGAGCAGATGACAAAGGAGTCTCGGACGCTAGCTTCCACAATGTAGAGGGCAATGGTACCCGCGTACGTCACAGCTGTAGTGGTATCGTTTGCCATAGAGGCGCTATCAGACAGAATAGCAGACGATGCTTTTGGTGGATTATATCTGGCACCAAAGGCTGCTGGGAATTTTTTTTGTAATAACGGACTAACGGTGGCTACTGAGGTTCATCTTATCCGTTCGCGACATAAATATACACAATATAATTACTTTATTCAAACAGCTGTAACCGTTGTTGTTAAGATAAAAGATAAGGCTACATTTTGTGACTTTAAAACTACTAAATAGTCAAAGTACGTCCAAAATAGTAGAGAAATACATCAAAAGCCAGGTAAGCGTAAGCCAAGGCTTAATTAACAATTTGTGCCCACTGGAATGATTGGACTCGGGTTTTAAAAAGATAAAAGCAAGGTTTTAAAAGATGCCGAAACACAATGTTATATATGTGTTTTAGGGCCAAAATATTCCGTATTTCTTTTGAATTAATTGACTGCTACAAGAGGTTGGAAAACGATATCACTATCTCTTACCTTTTGGGTTTTAAAAGATCGTGAGTGATTTCTTTTCCCAACCTCTTTAGCTATCAATTAATTCAAGAAGAAATCTAGAAAAATTTGGTACTGAAACATATTTTAGTTTTTTAATAGTGCACATACGTTACTCCCTGGGCTTTTCATTATCAATTTTAGTCCCAAAAATGACTAAAACGCCGTTGAAATCCATTTTTTAACTCTAATACTCGTTAAGCCTATACTAATTATAAGCAGACGATACGTATTTATAAAGAGAGGCTGCAGACGTGATTTCCCAGATCTCCTTTCGCGACTTTGCAGCCACACTATTGGTTGGAAAATAAAGCTCAAATTTCCTATGAGAGGTGGCACTGGCGTAATGATTTCGGTTAATAATCGTGACGTTCGCGGATCCCATTGCCCTCTACATTATGGAAGCTAGCGTCCGAGACTCCTTTGTCATCTGCTCCTGGTAATATTAAAAGGAAGTCGAGGGGATATTCACTAAATCGTTGCTGATTTTAAAATAGTCGATGGGATATTCACTAAATCGTTGCCGATTTTAAAATAATCGAAGGGATATTCACTAAATCCTTCCCGATTTTAAAATAATCGAAGGGGATGACCTGCGCTTGCCAAGTCACGATATTTTTGATACGAACAAAGATGTAAAATAATGATAGAGTCAAAGAATATTTGTTATTAATTAGGAAAAGGACATAATTTATAACATAATTGTTCAATTGGCGATTGAAAGAGAACAAAAGGCAGACTTGGCTCTACATGGGATCTCAGAACGTTTTACGGCGGAAAGGGTACGAGGCGAGGCTTGGCCCATTTTTGTACATGTAAATGTTTTTCATAGGATCTCACTTCTTTTTGTAGACCCTCTCGTTATACTTCGGTAGTTATATTAAAACAAGACCCTCTCGTGGTACTTCGTTTGCCAATATAATCGCTAACGTTTGTCCTTATTTACACTGAATTACCCCTTTCGACCCGCAGAGAATATGTAAAGATTGTACGCGGTATCCTAATAAAAGAATGTAGCATCATTTACGACACATTTCTTTTAAACTACTACTCTTATTAGCTTTAATATATATTTAACTTTCGGTTAACTTTGGACCATTACGTCCTTTCATCAAGAACACACACTATTTCTGTTGAAAAGACGGCAGCGCCATCTAGTTTTAAAATAAAGAACTAAAGAACAATTTTATAAAAATTTCAGGATGTTTTAATTTTTCTGTGCTTTATAAAATAAATGAAAACTAAATCCTGAATTTTAAGTTTCTATCTACCCTAGAAGTACCTTAGAATTTTGATGATCGGTGAGTGAGTGAGTGAGTGACAAAATAAGGTAAATTTCACCTTCGATATCTGGGAGCACTGCCGTGCTCCCAGATACCCGAAGAAATACGATAATGCGCATGAAAGATACCTTTGGCCCTTCATTTCCGTTAGATATACTGAGCCCAAACATGATCTCTGAGCGCCATTACTTTCAATATTGCACAAGACTTAGACCTGAGACCTTGCTGAAATTTACGGGACCAAACAAAGGCATTTAGCGAAGAAATCGTCAGTTGGTCCTAGATCATTCAATGAAAACATATACTTCGAAGTCTAAGACGATTTATTTTCCATACAGAATGCTATTGAAGTAGCTTTTTTTCCATATAGTCAAGATATGAAGAAACGTGGTTATATTTATTATGTCATGAACTGTTGACTGTCATACTCTTTATTATGATTCACACTTCTGACTCGACAAAAGTGGAATATTCATTCTACTATAACACTTTTTTAAAGTGGACTCGATCAATTTGGTTTTGTGATATTACCAGAAGAGAGAAAGAACGTTTATAAATGTCTCATAATTGAAGAAGATTGAATAGACCGAAAATTAATTATGCCTTAGCTTAGCTATGGTACCTGAGAAAACACTGATATTTCCAAAGTCACTTACAGGGTATTATAATGTCCGTCGGTGTAAGCTTTCGTTATGATATAAAGTTGGACTAAAGATTGTGTCGCTATATTTCTACCATTTAATCAGAATGTAATGTCACAACCAGACCATCTTAAACTCGCTCGAATGCGTTGAAAGGCGTGGCTCTCTTACCGCGAGTTAAAATATGCCTTCTATAGTCATATCCTTGTATTATTACGATGAAAGACCGGGTAGGGTGCTAGTCCCTTCTGGTTTAACAATAGAATCTTTATTAGCTCAGATAGCTCTAAAATATCATGCACTAGTAGACGAGAGAGCTGAAACCGTTTCGGTTGGTAATCTGTATGCTCTATCGCACACTAACTTCTATGAAACATTTTAATACGGGTTGACGTTTGTAAACCACTGTCTAAAGTAACTTTGAGTTTCAAGGTGAAATTTATTTTTATTTATTTAGTTTTTTTTATTTTTATTTATTATTTTTTTTTTTTTTGAAGACTGAGATTCAGCTTTGCAGAAATGGTACATTTTGTTGAAAATTTTCGTTCTAGTTCCGTATCCCAACTATGTTATCTACTAGCCGTAAATGTTGTCTGGAAGAGTACCACACTTTATCATTGTAATGCACTCTTACAAATGCCCAAGATTGCGTTAGGTGAATTTGTAAAGCTCTTATTGTAAGCATATACTGGATAAATTTGAACTCCACAACCTTGTCACCATCAGGATTTAATAATGTCCAATGCAGAAGCGCCTATAGGCTTAGCTTGAAATTTTATCCAAAGGAAACTATTTTAACAAAGTTAAACTGGGGTCGGTTTCAATTAAAATAAAATAGAATAGTGTTACGCAACTTCCACAGTATACTGTAATAGCCTATGCCTGCACGTTCATTGTTTAATTTCAAACGCCAGAATAGCTGTAAACAATGGCTCACCGAATTGATTGAAGAATGTATGCCTTTAGATTAGTGCTTTGGAGGAATACAAAAGTTTTTTCATCGGGGAGGTTTCTGTTTCACGCTTTAGGAATTTTTGAAATTTGAATAATTCGGGTCAGGGATCTAGGCTTAAGATCATCATTACAAAGAGCGAGGGAAGATAAAGAACATCATGCACTACATACTACCAGGGTCAAATATCACCATTCGGGGAGCGTTTTGCTTATTTGCTTTACGTATATGCTCTTAAGTTTCGTCTATGAATATAATAGGTTAAAGAAAATAAATATTATTGTTTATAGTATTTCGTATTTAGATTTTGAAAGGTTTCAAATACTTCATTCAAAAGAGTAACTAAAAAATAATAATTCTTTTGTAAGTACCAGCTTTCATACCAGAAATACTTGAATTATCAAGAAAATACTCATTTGGAGCATACTGTAGGTCAAAAATATTTGACGCGTCATTCTGTCCGAATTTCTTCTTTCCCGTCTGTGGAAAAGGAAAGTGACAAAGGGCTAGTTCGTCTGTGACGGCTGAGAAACCCAATTTAAGTGCCGTCTTTTTGTCTCACTAAAGTTGGAAAAGTTTCTCGGATTCTTATTTTTATTGATCCATTTTTAGTGGGCCAATATTATTGTTATTTTTCAAATTGGACATCGCCTAGAGTTTTGAAGCTGGAATTTAACAACTATATGTGAGCCAAACGGTACGACCAGGAGCAGATGACAAAGGAGTCTCGGACGCTAGCTTCCACAATGTAGAGGGCAATGGTACCCGCGTACGTCACAGCTGTAGTGGTATCGTTTGCCATAGAGGCGCTATCAGACAGAATAGCAGACGATGCTTTTGGTGGATTATATCTGGCACCAAAGGCTGCTGGGAATTTTTTTTGTAATAACGGACTAACGGTGGCTACTGAGGTTCATCTTATCCGTTCGCGACATAAATATACACAATATAATTACTTTATTCAAACAGCTGTAACCGTTGTTGTTAAGATAAAAGATAAGGCTACATTTTGTGACTTTAAAACTACTAAATAGTCAAAGTACGTCCAAAATAGTAGAGAAATACATCAAAAGCCAGGTAAGCGTAAGCCAAGGCTTAATTAACAATTTGTGCCCACTGGAATGATTGGACTCGGGTTTTAAAAAGATAAAAGCAAGGTTTTAAAAGATGCCGAAACACAATGTTATATATGTGTTTTAGGGCCAAAATATTCCGTATTTCTTTTGAATTAATTGACTGCTACAAGAGGTTGGAAAACGATATCACTATCTCTTACTTTTTGGGTTTTAAAAGATCGTGAGTGATTTCTTTTCCCAACCTCTTTAGCTATCAATTAATTCAAGAAGAAATCTAGAAAAATTTGGTACTGAAACATATTTTAGTTTTTTAATAGTGCACATACGTTACTCCCTGGGCTTTTCATTATCAATTTTAGTCCCAAAAATGACTAAAACGCCGTTGAAATCCATTTTTTAACTCTAATACTCGTTAAGCCTATACTAATTATAAGCAGACCATACGTATTTATAAAGAGAGGCTGCAGACGTGATTTCCCAGATCTCCTTTCGCGACTTTGCAGCCACACTATTGGTTGGAAAATAAAGCTCAAATTTCCTATGAGAGGTGGCACTGGCGTAATGATTTCGGTTAATAATCGTGACGTTCGCGGATCCCATTGCCCTCTACATTATGGAAGCTAGCGTCCGAGACTCCTTTGTCATCTGCTCCTGGTACGACGTAGCTCTTGAATTTGTTGTTATATGAAAAATGTGTTACTTAACATAGAGCACCTATACTCTTGACCGTTTATATAGACAGCAACAGTCATATTCTCCTTTTCCTTGTATTTCTATATCATGTTGCTGGTTTAACACTTTCCCTTCTCACAAGATCATTTCTTATATTTTACAGAATATCAAAGAGAATCGGAACGTTTTAACTTCGAGTTATAAACGTCTGGTATATTCCACGTAACTCATATAAGCCTAACTTAAACAAACCATAATATTTTAAAACAAAGCAGATGCTTCTAACATTTCCCAATATAACGCAACACAAATATTCGGGTGGTCTGGACTCCCCATATTCAGAATTTAAAGAAGAAATGCAAGCTAAACCTTTTATTAGATTAAATATCAAAAATGTTTAGCTAGAAACAAAGTGGGTATTCATGTATTCCTTGCTTAACTTAGTTGTCATTTTGAATAGGATATTTGCATTACCATATTAAATGAGGTATCTCCAACCAAAGTAGCAAGCGCGATGTTTGTATTTGCCTTTGGCTTTGAAAGAGCGGCAGCTTTACACCTTGGAATAAAACCCTAAGACGAACATCCTTATATTTTATATCCTTGTACATAATTTAAATATGGCGCTTTTCGGAAAGGCCGTTTGGAATTATCACCTAAATTGCGTTATCTAAGAACCATTTTATTTGGAAAAACAAACTTTGAAAAATTACGTTGTATCCCAGAATGTTTCCGTTGTAATTAGTTACATAGTTTTTACATTGCATGTATTCTTTACAAGATTTTAGGAGACCAAAAAACAGAAAAAAAAAAGATTTGGTTGGGGGAAGTGGCGGATCTTGTTTGTAATTATACCAGCGAGGGTATAAAGAGCTAGGATCCGCCTCTTTCTCTCTTGAATCTTCATTATTTCGCTGGCCGTAATTTACTTAATGTCTCTCAAGGGCATCGGATGAGGAGAGCCTATAAAATAGGGAGACACTTCAGACTGTTTATGTTATAGGCTAGGTAGGTAGATCGACCCTCTTGTACAAGCGCGTATATAAATGACCCGCGTGTAGCGCATCTGCAGGAACAAGAATTAATTGTGAACGGATAATTTTAATTCCAACTGGAGTGAGATCAAGAAACAGTTGAATTGAAGAACTTTATTGCCTTTACATTCGAGGGAAAAGAACATTTGAACAAACAACTTAGGAAATTAAAAATACTTTTTATATTTCTCAACATAAATGTTTCAAGTAAATACCTCCCAAAATTGTCAATGCGGAATGCGGCGTTTATATTTATATTCAAAATACAAATTCTAGAAGGATTATCTAATAATGAAGAAAGTTATATGACAAACTTATACGGATTTTGATGTACATACGTTTCCCAAAAACGATCATTCACTCAAACAGGGTTGGCACGTTTTTGCCAGGGGTGGAAAAAACCGCGCGGCAAAAACCTTTTTGCCGCGGTTTTTTCCACTTTATGTGGAAATAACGAACTAAAATTTTAAAAATAAAAATATTCGGATTTGAAATGAAAATAAAACGTAAAAAATTCTACCATAATTGTATAGGCTTATGAAGTGGGTTACATTCTCAGTATAAAATGGAGAAAAAAACCGCGTGGCAAAGAACGTTTTGGCTTTGATATACAAATAAATGAAAAATCAGTCCTTATTTTTCGCTCAACACTATTTTTTTCAACTCACTAATTTTGAGTTTTCGAATCAGATTAAAGCTAGAAACTGCTTAAAAATTATTGTTTAGTTATCAAATGCGAAGCAACCAGGATCATTGGAATGTGAGCAAAATTTCATAGGTTGTAAGTTTAAAGTGGATTTAACTCGAACGTTTAAAACACAATAAATGTTATAAAACTGATTAAGATTGAGACATATTAGCTGTTGGGAGACATATAATAACACGAATGACAAATATAAAGCCAAAGTTAGCATTTCTAATTATCATTTCAATAGGGGAAAGGTTTTTGCAACTATTTGCCGGTTTTTTCCACTTTTTGCCACGTGTCCCCGGCAAAAACTAGTTTTTGCCGGATTTTTGCCAACCCTGCGTGACTCAAAGGAGTTTGATTTGAAGCTTAACCGAGGGTCCGACGAAATCTCTTAATTATTTAGCAAAGTAACGAAATCATTAACTTTCGATAAATAATAACAGAAGGGAATAAGAGAGAAGGGAGACATTAGAGCCTGCTATGGTAACGAGAGTCCGACCAACCTCAAGAAAACCGCGAAAACTTTGCGCAAGTACACAGCTTTTACCCAATTTACTGCAAATATAGTTCTTTAAGTTCTCCGCGGTATCAGGCGGCCTATTTGTCTGCTAGATTTTCATTCTCCAAAGGCTTAGGGCTGTCGATGTTTCGCTCTTGTGTAATTATAACCTCAAGTATGTATTTTATTGAAACTAATTTTTTATTTTTTAATATTAATTCAGAATAATTAGTTTTCATCTATTTATTACCTTCAAATTATCTGATTATGGTATGTTCTCAATTCCCGTGCATCTAAATTAATTGCACAGCTTGATTTCGTTTATCAACATGAAATTCGGCCATTTTTATCTAATTCAATGTAAAGTTGTAAACAAAACTACTTTTTATACGTCAACCGAGACGTCACCTTCTTATGTGACGTCACAGCTACGACAGAAGTTAGATAGCCAATCAGTGAAGGGTAGTTGATTTGAGGTTAGTAAGACTGTTGTTACGAGTGTAAAGCATTATGGAGATATAAAGTGTGTCCCTTCTCTCTTATTCCCTTCTGATAATAATAATACCTCGATTGCAAGATGTGAAACCACGGGAATCGAGCCAAATAGCCCGTGTTTAGGCAATTCAACTGAGCGAAAATTAGAAAAGTGTATTGATTTTTCACATTTTGAATTACCAGTTATTAGCTCTGATCACTGAAGGATCAATACTTTAATAGGTAAACCTGAAACGAACACAGCAATTCAAGATCGATTCAGAACGTTAAACATTTCAAACAGACCTGGAGTTAATGGTATCCGGAAAAACAAGGAAAACGTAACACTGAAATGTATTTTAAATATTCTCTCTGAAGCTAAAGCAAACTTAAAGCACAAATCTCTAACACGGTGAAAACATTTCTTCTAAATCTAAACGAAGCAAAACTCGGGGAGTTTAAAACTCAACCAAACTCGTTTCCGGTGTATCGTGTACGTTTTGTGGTGCTGACATAACCCAAACAATAGGGGCGGTTTAGCGTTGGCCCAAACTCCCCCTTCCCAAAACTCTGGTCCTTCGTTCAATTTTTTGAAGATGAGATGGTTGGGTTAGTCAGTGATGAAATAAAAACTAAACAACACCGAAAAATAGCATCAGGAAATACGTTAACAAATATTTTATTCGACCTTTGCAATATCACATGCACAATAATAATTCCACATTCATAATTTGTAACTTACTTGCTTCTTACACCAAAGAAATTAATTGGTTTCTCACTGTTATTAAAGGAAAAGTGCAGTAACACAACATTATACCTTAAAAGAACGGCCTTTTTCTAAATATAAAAGGAAATAAATGAAAAATATAAAGGTTATCTAATTAAAAAATATTTAGCATTTAATTAGTCTTAAAAACGAGGACTACTGTGCCGCCATTGGTTTAGTGGCGTCTGCTAAACCGAACATCTTACCCTTATATCTCGGCCTGTGAGAAGTTACCATAATCCATAGTTACTATAGTAAATCGAAATATACCGTTTCCACACTGCTCTATACTTTCTGCCCCTCTGATTTAAGGAGAAGATAATAGGAGTCAGGGCCTTAATGTTATTTACGCGAAAACCTTTCTTGTGGTCTTACTCGTTTCAAATGAAAGTAAATGATAAGGGAGTGCGTTTATGGAGATTTAGAAGAACAAATATTCATAATAATACTTCTTATTACCATATAAATTCATGCACATAAATGACAGCTTTTATTGTGTTCATTGACGGCAGATTAGTTAGACCAAAGTCAACTATGAAATTAAGCTTAAAACATGTAGTGATTGTAGTCAAAAGCGTACATAGCAAATTGTATACAGCAAAAGACTGATAATTTTCAACACGCCTTTCGTGAACAAAAAAATCGGGAAAACCTCATCCCTAAAAACGTAGCCAGTAAGGCTAAATTTCAAAATTTGAACTATTAGAGGCAACTGAACCCAGGGTTGCCCGTTAACATATTTTTGTTCCTGTTCGAACCGCCATTGTAAAACTTGGAGGCATGTTTAATCCTAAAAGGCTAAAAGCCCGAGTACAAAGTATAGTCGTGAACCAGAATACTGAATATTAGTGAAATCGGTTGAAAGGTAGAAACATTATTCCGTTAGGAAGGTTTTCTACATTCATACATAACTGTAGGTGAAAGCCATTTCTATCTTCACCCTTAAAACTTATCCATTCGATTTTCACAACCCTATATGTCCACTCTAAAGAAAACTAAGGTGTATGATTTTGTGAATATACTGTTTAAAGGACCGTGACGGTTTAAGCAGTCATGTCCAATTCATGGACCAGAAGAGTCGTTCGATACTTGTAAATCAGCATTTTGATTTAAAAATTTATGTTAATAATAACAAGCTAGCTTGCAGTTTTGATGGGCGAGGCCAACAGAGTGTAAATGAAAATCTTTACATGTTTATAGGCCTAAGCCCGAATTGAAAATTTTAAATTATTTTGACAAGATAAAAGTGTCTGTCGATCAAAATTCACTGAAATGACAATATGAAGTATACCTTTGGTCATTAGATTTCAACTTCAAAATAGATGGAAATATTTATGAAATTGGGAAGCAACAGGAATGACAGCATATACTAAGTCCTAAAGTGAAACTTAGCTCACCAAGTAGTCTTTATTTTTCGCTACTATTGAATTTATTATTAAGTTGATGTTTGAATTTAAAACCATAAGAACCCTACCAATCTTAGGGTTACGCTTTAATTAGGAATACGCCCAGTTCAAAAGAGCAATTATTCGTATTTTTAATATTTTGCGAATCATTCTGAGTGCTATCCTCTTGAAAATGTGTGAATTGAATTTTTCCTTAGAAATCGCACGGTGACCTTTGAATTCAAATATTGCGGGCTATAGATGAAATTCTTGAAATGAAGTTCGGTTATGGCGCATATCTTTGAAATATACTTATAAAAAATTACCAAAATCATTGAAGTCTTTGCTGAAATACTGTTTTAGCGACCTTACCCCAAGTCCCTTCGCTCCCTCTTTTCTCTCTCTTATTTTGTAAATAAAATGACGGTAAAATTTTAAAAGCGTTACCCACTCGTTTTGTTCAATTGGTCCACCCAAGGATTATTTAAAATGTCATTTTAAATAGACATTTTAAATAATCCTTGGTCCACCATAGGGAAAAGAAATCTGTTTAACTTTCAAAATACTTTTCAGTTTTATTTTTTGATGTGCATCATCTGTAAAAGCAGAAGTGAGATGAGACCAGAAGTACTGAGCTAACCAAATTCTTCACTCGGCGAAAGTGAATATTCTTGATAACACACCAACGGTTGGCCATCTAGTGGCGGTTTCAAAATTTCCCCTCCAAAACGTGAGACGCTCGCGGTGGTAGACGGCCGAACTAGATTCAAGCACTCGCGTCCGTGTTCCGCGGCTTTAGGTTGAGGGGAAGGGGTAAGAAATGTTTTTGGAACTCGACCAATTTTTTTCTCTCTAGCGTAGGCGAGATGGAAGCGGCATAAAATCCTCAAATTTGTTCACGAGTGCCAGGATATACTACCAATGCTAGAGCCCTTCACTTCTGGTAAAAGTTATAAAATGCTTATCTTAACTGTTAATCCTTCAGTAACAATAACTCAATCCCTAGAAATCCCTTTTCTAGTTTTCTTCCATAGGAAATCTAAATTCTGAAAACAGACATACTTTTCTCTCATCAGCAAAAATGCTGAAAAAAAAAGAAACCTTTTTAACTAGTTTATTTACGACCATTTCGTTAGAATAAACATATGATAACCTTTCTCGTGTAATTTAAACATAATACTCGTTAAAGTATCTAGGGTGAAATGGGCGTGGCCATTATGTTAGCAATGAATATCTAATTGTCATATTACCCTTTCTACATTGTGGGTCAAAGAAGGGCGGTGCCTATCTACCTGGCTGTTTACCTTTTCAGTGGAACATTAGAAGATGCGTTGGGTTTCAGCCCTTTTTAGCGCGGGAAAGAAATTACATTAAATAAAATGCGCAAGAAAAGAGCCTATTGATTGATTTAAGGTCATGCACGTCATTGTCATACAAATAAAATGGTCGCACGTATTGGGCGTAAAACGCTAATCATAAGTGCTATAAAAAGTTGTTCAAATTAACAAAAGAAATTTGGTAAGCTACATAACGACTTAAATATAAACCTATCCAAGTCGTTTAATTTACTTCCAAGTATTTAAGTAAAATCCCTGTATTCGAATTAAATTCAAGGTATTTCAGAAGGCTCTGACTCTAGATCAGTGGACAGACTTTATACCTTTCAAAAATAATTTCTACCGACCACAACAGCCTACGCTACCAAACCTCTTCCAGCCGTAGGTCCCATTGCTGGCTCGCCGGATGAAGTAGAAGTGGGGGGATGGAAACTTTGACTGCATCGTCCCCTCTTCAGCTAGGTTTCCCGCCAAACACTAGAACTTTGGACCCTCCCCACACGCGTAAAGTACTCCTACGCTCGCTCTATCACGGAGGGAGACCTGGGACTCGGAGTCTGGGAAAGAGAAACCAAGCGAGCGAAGCTTAAGCTCGGCTCCGTCCGTCAGTTGGTAAACAGACTGTCGATCGGAACGGTAGTTTTCAGATTTTCTCTTTCTCTTTTATAAGTTGTTACTAGCGGGTTTTGGCGCTCCGGCCCGAAGCCGTAATTTTACAGTTAGCATTTTGCATAAAATCGAACTTTACGCGGTTTGACTTCATTGTGCATTTAATTAAATTCAACGTTATTGGACCTTTCGCGTTGTAGGTCCACTGTTAAACCGAGTTTAATCGGATTTTGGTGGCGAAATATACGGTTCAAGAAATTTGTTTCGCATATGATACAAGAGTGTAATTTCAAAAAATGCCAAACATTTTTGGAATTTAAACTTGGACTGTTTCGTTATAGTCTTGTGTATATGTGGATCCACTTTTAGCTATTGTGCGGCGATGTTTACAAGGTAGGGATATTTAAAATAATAATTTTTTCAGGTATGTTTTTTGTGGTAAAATAATAAAGTTAACAGTTTCGGTTGGTCAGCGAGGTAGGGGACACATTTATTTAATTAATTAAGTTGTTGTTTTCAAACTGAAACTAAACCCTAAAACAGACAAATGTGTTGCGTGGACGTGAACGGTAACTGGTTATCTTTCCATGTTCTTTAACACTGAAGGATAGGAAGCTAGATTTGACAGTTTACCTTACATAATTTTGACATAATGTCGTAAGTGCTGGATTATTGACAATTCACAATTTTTGTTCCATTTGCCCACCGATATCTACTCGTAGACGGTTTCGCACATTCTATATGACAGATCGCACGCTCAAAGTTTTCGATCTAAAAATACGGTCGAATTTACTCATCCAATTATACGCACCAGTGCGAGTTTATCGGGTGAGGTTTATTATTTGGTAAAATCGGAGAGACCAAGGCTTATAAGGAAAAAAAAACAGTCTTGCTACAGAAATGGTCCTTTTTATTATAGAGAACAAAGATGAAAGCTAGTTACTAAACCCTTTCCAGAATTCAGAGTGCATTTGCCCAGAACTTCAAACTATCCACTTAACAGCAGACGAAAAAATAAACAAAAGGCGGAAGCTTTTCATTTGTCTCTCGATCGGAAGAGAATCCAGTCAAAGTAATGACGTCAGAGACAGATCCGGGGGAAATCTGGACCAGTCACATGAACCCCAATTTGAAATTTAACTTTTTTTGTCCCAAGCTTAATTTGAGATTGCCGAACGTAAAATTCACAGCCCAAAAATTGCAGCGAACCTTAACACTAGTATTATTATAACATGTTGAATATTTTCAACACAAAAATAGACATAACATTTGATTATTTAAGAATAAACATTAACATGATTTTTTCCGTGATTTAAAGAATGAGTTGAATAGGAAGCTTGCATTTTAATCCGTCACACCTTTGTCTTTCTTAGGTTTCATATTCTATACATTCACCCGTTTTGCTATATGTTTTGAATGAAACGGCATGAATTTGTTGACGCATATGAGTAATTAACTTTTGCTATAACCCTGGTAACGATAGCGGTTTGCGTTAATCCCGCGTGGTACAAACAGGCGATAGGACGAAGTGACGTTGAGGTATAAGAGTACGTAGTTTGGCAAAGACGCTCAAGAGTTTGGACTCCGTGGGGGTTGGATTATAAGTCCAACTCGTTTTTGAAAGTGACAACTGTAATATAGCAGTTATATATTGAAGGGAATATATGCGTATAGAGCTACTAGTATGTTGTCGTGAGGTCACACCCTTTTTTCGCTTACCTGGAGTCTGGTGACCATATTGAAAGTCGTCAGCTTTGGCTAAATAATTTAGTCTTCCAATAGCTCGTCTCCCTCGCGGTATCTCACAATTAATTTATTCATAGTAATATAAAGTCCGTGTTGTTAATTATTGTAAAAGGGATAGTGCAAACTATTTTAGCCACATTCCTTTAAATAATGCCTTAAGTTAAATAAACAATAAACAATTATAATTTATTAAATTAATTTTGCTACTTTGAAATTTTGATTATTATTCACCACCTTTTTACCTCTCCGAGTGACGTATGTCACGGAGAGGTTCTAATTTCGACGTGTCTGTCTGTCTGTCCGTCTGTCCGTTGTTACACCCACGTGACCGCGTTCGCAGTTTGCAAATCGGAGCAAACGTGTATTCAATTTCCAGACCGCATTTACAGCCCCGGAAATTGTATCCCACTTACAGGCTATTACTCCATTGCCTGTCTAACAACTCTGTTCATTTGTCCACCCCACATGGACACCAGTCTGAACTTACTAGCTTCTAAACACCACCATCTTCTAGTCTTTCGCCCATTCCACATGGACACCAGTTTCTACTTACGGGCTTCTAAACACCACCACCTTCTCGTCTTTGTCCATTCCAGATGGACATCAGTCTGTACACCTGGCTTCTAACACCACCATCTTCTGGTCTTTGTTTTTGTCCATCCCACATGGACACCAGTCTGTACACCTGGCTTCTAACACCACCATCATCCTTAAGGTTAAGACATACGCGGCGATCGGCTAGGGTTACGAGAAACGTCTAGCCTTCCAATGGAGGGGTCTTCCTCCAAGGTTCACGCAATTGCGATGTTCTTATCTACAGCTGCGGTTCGAATCCTTTATATACTACCTATTTTAGTAAGGCGAAGCAACCGGCGTATGCTTCATTTCAAACGCCAATATTAGTCAAGTCTCTCAAGAATGTTTAATTGTTCTTTTTTAAAGCGATGTAACGTTCAATAAGGCGAATAACTAACGAAGAAAATATTAAATATTAATTATATTTATTTTAATATTTAAGATAATCTTGTTTCTCAATTCAAAATTAATACGGAAAGAGTTAAAAAGCAGTCTATGTTATTGTCTGTGTGTGTCTGTCCGTTATTACACTAGTGCCGCAGTGCGCTGCGTTAGAAGTTCGTTTTGCTTTGATGTGTAAAGAAATCCTACAGAACCATAATATTCCCTTTATCCTTAATATAAAGTGAATATGATGAAATATTTTTCGTAATTATGATGCATTTAGTGCTTTTGTAGCTTTAAAGCTCTGTTTCATTTTGATATTCCAAAGATTTTTTTTAATATTATTATTTGAAATGGCTGTTTATATATTACTTATGCTATACTACATCTGTATATAGAACAATCCTTGGTTTAGTAATTCCATGAAGAAAGCTAAGCCCTAGACTCCGGTGGGCATATCTAGTATTACTTGCAATAAGCTTAGTGAAATATAGAGTAAATAATTAAGGCCTGAGGTGAAGTAAGCTTTGGGTTTTTGATTTTCGTGTCTGAAATGAAGAGACATCAACGGTTCAGAGTGAGCCGAAAGTTAAATACACTCTTAATTAATCAGGTTAAGATTTTATAATAGAAGAAAAGATGATGGTGGCAATTAGATTAGTAGGGCTAAGCTACAGAGTTTTTATTCTCTTTATGGTGCGCATTGACTATCAGTGCGTCTAGCTACAATTTAGCTTTGGTATTATTTAACGTTAACACTCATGTTGGCAAACTAAGAATATTGTTGAGGTGAGACGAGACGATAGTGTTTACACTGCTAACCAGTTGTGAATGTAGCTATCAGAATATAGGGTAAACAGCTGAAGCGTAGACTTCATTTCCTGTTCTTTAACTGATTTCCATGTGTCCAAGATTTATCCTTATTGGAAGTAAAATGTCGTCTGCTTTACTGTATATTCGCTATGCTTGGAATACTGCTTCAATATTTCGTAAATTTTTACTTCAAAAAAGAGAAATAATTCCATATCTAGGTAAATAACTTTGTAGTAGTAGACGTCTTGACTCGGAGAGGTAATATTTTGGTTTTCCCAACTTGTTTGTATTGAAAGAGGGGTACTTTACATCGTAAACACACGATTATACGGGGTTCATACAAACCTGGAAAAATCAGGGAAAAACCTCAGGGAAAACCCAGGGAAATTTAGATTTTTTATTAAAATTCAGGGAAATTTGCGTCAATCAGGGGCCGAGTAATTAAGCATAATCTTCATAAACATTCCCTCCATAGGGTTAACATTACACTAAATTTTGGAGGCTCATAACTCTGGTTCTAATAGAGATACGAAGATGTCCTTTTAGTATGTTTTAATCCTATTTGCCCCCGCCCCTCCTTCGTTAACATTGGCTCCATAGGATGCTCCATATACGGGAAAAACTTGGAAAATTCAGGGAAGTATATGGGGAAAAACCTGGAAATCTCAGGGAAATTTGTTTTCCAAAAGTTGTATGAACACTGTTATAAACTATATTCTTCTAGATTATTCCAGTTCATAAAAGCTGCTAAACCTAAATCTAAATTAAATTCACGAACCACAAATTATACACTTCACTTTTTTTTAATAATGCTTTTTTAAATACTTCACAACCCTAAAAGCTACTCCTGAAAAATAGTTTTGTTTCATGGAAGATATGAGCTGCCAGAAACTGATTTCTCACGCTCGAGGCTCGCAAACTAATCTAAATTTTTCAGTTACGAGCTAGCACCCCGATGATCTCGCAGACGGAATGGGCGGGGTAGTTGATTTTGTATCTCTAACACATTTTCCGGCGTATTATTATCCTGAAAATAAAAAAGAAAACCTTTTATTTCATATTATCTTAGAGAAGCCCTGTTCTTCTTCGAAAAAAAACGGGGCATTATTCCAAGATGTTTGTGAAAAGGAATTTTATATGTATGGCTTAGAATTTCTTAAAAACGTAAAGAAAAACGAAAATAAGGAGTATTTTTCACGGATCTCCTAAAACGATTCGACTTTTTAAACCTCCTGAAACCCCGGATTTTCTTGTTCTTATATTGAAAAATTTGAGTTTGAAAGCATTAGTTAGACCACGGCTGTAATCGCAGTAATAAGTCTTTCCATCTTTCATTTATTATTTATTTATCTTTCATTTTATTTATTTATAGTAGACTATTTATATGCTTATGAATTCAGTGAAATCTCCAACAAAAATTTCCTTGGGTAACACCATAAGTTTATAACTTATGTTCCATAAGTATGACAGTACTTCGTAATGCTGGAGAATTACTAAGCGCTAGAGCGAGAACGACGCGAGAAGTGACTATGCAGTCTATCTTCCTATTTAGCGCCCCACCAGGCGTCACGAGAATCTATGACGTTTTATCTACGTCACTTCATGACAAGCTCTCAGTAACTGGTGACAAACTTATGTAACATCTTTTGAACTTATGGTAATAGTAGATTTTACTTCTAGAGGTTACTGGACCAAATGACTTATGGATATGTTCTTTTTTTTTACTTTCAACTTTATAATTACTGTTCTCTATTCTGGTTTCTAAAAGTTAATTTCGAAATCTATTTAAAAGCATAGTGATCTACATAATTTATTGTCACTCATTTGAAATATCAGCTAAATCGATGGAAACTTTAATTGCTATACTTAAAATTATCACTTACAACTCTGGGTTATTTCAATAATAATTCAATGTAGTTGAAAGTAGTTGGCGATGGTTTAAAGATATGACCTCTAAACAACTAATATATCAACTTGTACTTAGTGTCATAGCGAAATCTTGTAGGCGATCGAATAGGGATTTTAAGTGGAAAGATAAATCCGATTACAATATAATATTTTCATGATGAGGATAACACTCAGATACCCAATGGTACTCCTCAGGAGCGAAAAGTATGGCCTATCGTAATTTTGTATATCATTTTTTAACCTTTTTTAAATTAAAACGTAGTTAAAGAACACTTTTCGTGAAAATTCCATTATTAAAGACCCCCGGATCACGTGTTTCACACATTTTAAAAATAATAAGAGCTAGCTTGTCGACTTGTTTTCGATTTAATGTTTTCTAGAAATATCTATCCTCTTTTATAGCACCATCTCTCCACGGAGAGATTGTTGTGCTCTTGAGAAGCCAAGGCTTAGGGGTTTGGCTGTAGATATACGAAATCTATGGGAGAATACTGCAAGCTCAAAGGGTCAACAATTGATTTTCCACATCGTTTCGTTCTATCTGATAGAAAAAAGAACCGCTGTTCTTGGCCAAACCATGGATCGTTCTTTTTTTTTTTCCTATTTTATTTTTGGTGTTTTTGGCCTAAAAACTTTAGAAAGATAAAAAAGCTAACCAATAAATCTTGACGTGTAACATTGGGAGAGGATATGGGTGTAAAAGGTTTGTGAGAGCAGATATATTACCATTCTCAAGACCGTGGTTTTTGAGATTTTATAGTTATTGCCCCGTAATATCCGCTATATTGCGATTGGTTTCAACGGGTTACCAGTTCTTAGATCGACAAGATCGTTTATATTAAACTAGTGAATTTCATTGTTATATCACGTATCTTCTATTTTTTAAATTTACATTCCCCAGGGGAATAATCCCAGGGAGCCCAGTGGTCCTATAATTCCTATAAAATCCTATATTTTTGGACCTGTCCTATCCTATGTTTTTGACTTAGTCGAAGTTTTTGTATAGTTAAGCATGAAATTTATCAAAATTTACCCCTTTTTTCAAGATCACATCTGATTAGACACCAAAATTGTGAAGCACGCTTCGCTCGCTCAGGATTTTTTATATGTTACATTTTAATTAAGTCCATCTTTTCAAAGTAAAATCCCATTTCCCCCATTTTTATTGAGATTTTTCTACATAGTTCAAGCCAAAATGGTGATATATATAATAAGTATTTTTATTCCTATATTTTCCTATAAAAACACACTTTTTCTCCTATAAAATCCTATAATTCCTTGAAAAAATCCTGTTTTTTCCTACAATGAATTTAAATTTTTGGCTGGGCTCCCTGTAATCCTCCCTCTGTTGTTATAGTCCTAAGTCAGGGTTGCCACGGGTCAGGGAAAACCTGGAAAAGTCAGGGAATTCAAAAATTGCTCCGAAAAGGTCAGGGAAAAGTCAGGGAATTTTAAAAATTTCAGCAAAGTCAGGGAAAAGTTAGGGAATTTGATTTTAGTTGGTAAAATTTCTGGGGATAAGTCTTTTTTGAAAGAGTAATGAAAGTTTCTCCTCATCCTCTCTTAACACAGAAAACTGTAGAGCAATCCTTAAAAATGTCTAGAATTGTTTTTATAAAGTAAATGCTCTCTAAAAATCTCTTAGACCATTATTTATAGTTAAAATGTTTCTTATTTCATTTTGGTGCAACAAATACATTGGAAAACTTAATGAAGAGAGTTTATTTAATTATAAGCGTGCTGTAAACATTTACTTCTTCGGCCTAAAAAGGTCAGGGAAAATCTCAGAAAAAGGTCAGGGAAAACCTGAAAAAGTCAGGGAATTTGGTTTTGAATATTTCGTGGCAACCTGTCCTTGGTTTTTTTTTAGTTTATGACACCTAACCTCATTTCCACACCATGGTTAATCATCCTTTATCTTTTAATGACATATACGTATTTAAAATGTATTTAAACCGCTCATATTAAAGAAAGAGTTAATTGACAAGACAACCATTTTTTTTTATTCGATACAGACCTAATAAAAGAAAATAAAGTTTCAAAGTTGACGTGATAAGCCTAAGGCCCATTTTCGGCACACAGCGCGTGTGTTTTCATATTAGTAACCTCTAACCAATTACAAAACCAGTCACTCAGTCAGAAATGAAAAGGACGCGCTCTCTCACGTGGTGTCTTGGTCGATAATAAGTTTTAGGTCCCTGGACGACGGGATTAAAGGCTCTTTCAGACGATCCAACTTTTTGACTCAGCTCGATGGTTCAAAATGTTGTATCAACTTGCCCAACTTTTGAAGGGAAAAGTGAAATAAATCCTTCCTTTTCACACGACTAAACTTACCGCCACCTACCTTGGCACTTACTAAATAACACGCGAAAAAGGCTTTTTTTGTAATTCATTTTGATTGGCTGGAGAAATGAACTTAAAAAGTTGAGTCAGCAAATATTGGATCACTGATCCAATTCTTCCTAGTCAACTTTTTGGTGACTCAACTCAAAAAGTTAGATCGTCTGAAAGAGGCTTAAGAAAATGAAAATTAGTCTTAGCGTGTTAACTTCTGAAAATTTATATAATAATTTTTATTCGATTTAGACCTCATAAAAGAGCATCATAAAAGTTTCGAATTTGACGTGATAAGCCGGAGGTCCATTCTTGGCACACAGCGCCTGTGTTTTCACAATAGTAATCTCTAACCAATTACAAAACCAGTCACTCTCTGAAATGAAAAGGACGCGCTGTCTCACGTGGTGTCGTGGTCGATAATAAGTGTTAGGTCCCTGGGCGACGGGATTTAGAGAATGAGAATTAAACTTGCCATGTTAACTTCTGAAAATTTATATAATATTCACAGAAACGTTTGGTAAGTTTTATTAATGAATTTCCGTGTTCTTTCATCAGTTTATATCGCTTCAAAAACGGTTATCGGGACCATTTCACTCTCCCTTTATTATAAAATGTTTGATGGTGTGGCCAGGGAGCCCAGTGGTTCCTTAATTCCTATAAAATCCTATATTTTTGAACTTGTCTTGCATTATCCTATAATTTCACGAAAGGTCCTATAATATCCTATATTTTTGACTTAGTCGAAGTTTTCATATAGTTTAGAATCAAATTTATCAAAATGTACCTCTTTTTATCAAGATCGCATTTGACTAGACACCAACATTGCTGAGCTCGCTTAGCTCGCTCAGGATTTATTGTAAATTATATTTTAATTAAGTTCCTCTTTTCAAAGTAAACATTTTTTTTTGAGATTTTTCTAGATAGCCAAAATAGGATTATATACGAGTATTTTTATTCCTATTTTTTCCTATAAAAACACACCTTTTCTCCTATAAAATCCTATAATTCCTTGAAAAAAGTCCTGTTTTTCCTATAAGGAATTTGAATTTTTGGCTGGGCTCCCAAGAGTGGGTTAGCGGTGGCCTATGAGTGAAATAAAAGCGTAGTGAACTAGCTTTAGACAGAGGGCTACAAATTGGAAACCAGCCGGTGAAAATGACCTATTAATCATGTTTTTTTGAAAATCAATGCTAAATCAGCTGTTACTAACACACGTTCATATACCCTCTCTTTTTTATTATGACATTGAGGTTCGTCCTACAAAAGATGAATAATTTTTTAACCTTAAGATCACAATGAGTCTAATTATTACTCGAATCCTAATAATTTTTCGCTTCATAGCATTTTAAGTTGTACATACAATACTTAAAAGGAAGCCTGTAACAAGGAAATGATCGGGTTCAAATCTGGATGGCCAATGATATAAAGTTTTGTATTACTGATTTTTTATATATTTTGTGCAAACGATATGGCTTTTTCATTATTTTAATAATGCAATAATAAGTCGTGATAAGTCTTATTTAAAATGCACTTTCGCTTTAAAATCGGTTAACTCTTGAAATAATTAAAAACGAGATTCACCTAAAAATCGATTTGATATTCGAAATGCGCGAGAATTATTTTTGTCTCCTTCTGAGCCATAATTACGATGAAGCTCTGGCGGGTCGTGTGCTTCAATTTAAAGTTTCAGACTAGGCTTAGCAATAATAGTGTGTATAAGGTTGGGTTTAAGCCTAAGTCTCATTTATTGTATACTTTTCACCTTCTACGTCACAGGAAGCAAACATGAACCTCTGGTAGGGCGAAACTATGAAGATTTTACGTTGAGGGAACATGATTTATTTTTAAAAAAACATTATTGTGTATATATTTACTAAGTAATATTCATGTTTAATGACGAATTTAAAATGACGCTTGCCCTTTTTGTGAATGCAAATTATGGATTTTTGCTTCACCTTTTTGATTTTAATGGACGAAACACTTGAATGACGTTAGATAATGCAAGGCTTCAATGCACATATTTGTACTTGCGTACGGAATTACTGCTCGACTTTTTTATGTAAAGTATTATAAACTAATTACTTTATTTCTAGAGGTAATTTTGTGGTTAAAGTTTGAAATTATAACCTAGTTATTTAATTCTTTGCAAGTTTTATGGACATGTATCCACAAAATATCGTCTATTATCGTTTGAAATGGAATTATGAAAACACGTCTTCATAGTATTCACTTCAACATTTTTTTTCTTAAATTGTCAAAATAACACCTCAACAAAAATCGACACATCCATTTGTGACTAGGGATGAGTAAAAACCACGAGAGTACGGATTTGGGTTAGTTCTAATCTAGACTAACACACATTTTAGAAAGTAAATTAGGCAATTCGATGTTAAAACCTATGAACCCTTGTAGAGAAATATGATACAATGACAGCACTTACGTCGGCAGCTTAGTTTGATCATCGATTAATTTCGACAATGCATTATACCAGAAGTGAGATGAGACCAGAAGTACTGAGCCTGTCTGAGCTAACCAAATTCTTCACTCGGCGAAAGTGAATATTCTTGATAACACACCAATGGTTGGCCCTCTAGTAGCGGTTTCTTAATTTTCCCTCCAAAACGTGAGACGCTCGCGGTGGTAGACGGCCGAACTAGATTCAAGGAGCCGCGTCCGTGTTCGGCCGCTTTAGATTGAGGGGAAGGCGGTAGGAAATGTTTTTGGAACTCGACCAATTTTTTCTCAGTAGTGTAGGCGCGTGGGAAGCGGCATAAAATCCTCAAATTTGTTCACTAGTGCCAGGATCTACTATCAATGCTAGAGCCCTTCACTTCTAGTCTCATCTCACTTCTGATTATACTTACATGAGCGGCGTACTTTGACATAATATTGTTATAACTTAGGCTGTAATGTTTAATTACTATTATTTTTAATTAGAGTTATTTATAGATTGTAATTTTCCGCGGAGTATTCATAAAAAAGTGTAAGCTTTCGTTGGTACATGTTTTGCTAATTATTTCTGCGTGGGTTCTCCCATGAGAAATAGAGAAATATTGTAATCACACGGTCGGAAACCGCATAATTGAACCATGTTGTATAAGCCGGGCGCAACAACATATTTTGATGTAACCAAAATAGAGTTTGCCCTTGGAACGTTTTGTTATATGTTTCAGTTTCGCTTTACAGCAGCCTATAAAAATCGCAAATTATTTAAAATGGCAGGATTATTTCATTCTTGTACCCCTTAATCTTAAAGACTTTAAGTTGCATAATAATACCGTCATTGAAGATTTTATAATAATTATAATCCAGGGTTTATCTACTAAGAGATTTCCACAGATGGGTTCCTTTACAATGCATAGAGGGCTGGTGGCTAGCCCCATCCTCCACAGCTAACCGACAGCGCCCCATACTAACTATTACCTTTAACCTTAACGAGTTCTCACGGAAAGACGAATTCGGGAAAGACCGTTGAAGAAAGCTCCTTTGTCAAAATTGGAAAAGAACTTGCAAAGTCTACACAGATGGAGTTGTTCTCTGGTTTTTTACCATTGCGAGAGATTGAACCCGAGACAATCTTACTGCGAAAGTAGGCGATAACCGCTACACCACCCCACTGCAACCTTCTTATCGACTGTTTTTTTTTGTACTATAGTTATTTTACTTGAATTTTAATTATCTTTAGGATTTTGTGTTTTATTCCTTTATTGTTTAATGCAAATGTGGATTAGAAGAAATGAAGCTACCAATCTTAGCTTCATATTTGACTTGTAAATCGTTTAAATTTTCTTTAAATGTCAGTTAATTAACACCCTTTTGAAGTCTTGAACAACGAGCAAGTAGGTTGAACCTTGAACTAATCAAGAGTGTCTCTTGACGCGGCAGGGATGACCTTTAGTTCGCTACATGCGTTTAGTCCGTCACCAGAAAATTACTTGAAATTATCACTATTTATTCGATAGCACTGAATGTTATTTATAACTTATAATTGTTTTAATTATAAGTTATAACTTATAATTGTTTTAATTATATGTTATAACCATTATAATTGTTCTACTATGTTGTAGTACTGTAATAAAAACAGTTCTACAACAATGCAATTTAACGTTATAAAGCAAAGACTTGCGTTACCTAAAATATTTTGAAACAGTAACATAGAATTATCTATTCAACACTAAGCCTCAACACTGAGCCTTCGGTAACTCACTCAATTAGCGACGGCCAACTAACTTAACGGAACTAAGGGCGAGATAGAACTGGTCTAATTACAGGTTCGTTGTCGCGGACTAAGGTGACGCGGGTAAGCAGCTTTGCTTACCTACTAAGGGAATAGTTACGGTTTAATCCCGTACAAGTTTAAAAATAAATAAATAAACGGTAAATTATACTTAAATGTTAATGAAAATTTGTACAATTAAAATGTTAATCCATCTCCAATTTCAATTTTCTTCTAAACTTAAAGTGAAAATATCTTAAGTTATGAGGTGCATTAATTTATGCCGTGGGGCTTACTCAAATTCTTTCAAAATTGTGAATGTATTACAGACACCACAAATGTCTTAAGTCATTTTTTTCTCGGCTTTTTTAAGATATATTAACGAACTATGAAGAAATCTAAAATGAAATATAAGTGCAATACTATTGAACCTTCTTAATTTTTCCTTTTATTTAGGGGTCATGTAAGAACTAACTTGTGTTGTACATTTTTTGAAAATAGAGCGTTTTCTCTCCGCAATCAAAATTTTTTTTCCTTGGAAATGAATTTAGTAAAAGTAAGAATGCTCATAACTACTGCCATTGATCCATATAAAAGATACGTGGTTTTGGCCACTTCAACGGATGAGAAAATGTAGGGAAGCACTAGTCCCATGGACTCGCTCTCACCTCATTACTCAAAATAATATTGGAGAAAAATGGTTTTTTCCTAAGGGTGGTAGCCTGGTAGGTCGATTTAAAGAAGCTGAGAGACAGTAGCTAAGGCATAACTGCAGTTAAGGGCTAAAATGGGGGACCAAAAGGCAGAGGTAATGGTGAGACTAGCGTGAATTTGAGATTCATCCCTGTAGACCGATAAATCTTGATCTTGGCTATAACCAAAGAAAATGTTTAACGGTTCTGCTATAAGGCTTCTTAAAACTTTTATACAGGTACGAGGGCAAGAATATTTATCTGCAATACTTAAAAAAACTGCACCAGGTCGGTGCGTGGGTGTTTTTGATAAAAATATATAAATTCTTCCAACATGAGCTGTCATGCTATAAAGTTTGATAGTTTAAGCAAATATCCATTAGCTGTGTCAGAAGTATCTTAGTGAGGCGTAATTCTTCCTACTTTTGTCTTATTAATCCTAAGCCACTACCGTGTTCCTGAAGTCTATTTATTCTTCGCAAAAACGGTAGAGCTTGGGAATGATTGGATTAGTTTACCAAATAACGAAAACGTAACTAGCCTTTTCTTTTTGCCACAAAGGAAATTCGGTTTGAAATCTGGTAAGCACGATTCGACATCAAACTGTTATAAGATGCTTTTCAGCCTATTCCCGAGTCTTTTAAGCACGCTGTAGATTAAGTAAGTGCCGGAAACTGATGTTTCCCTTCGTTACGGTTAGGTTAGTACGAACCTATCCGATGTTTAATCTTTGCTTGTCAATATCACACGTTATATAGTAGACTTATATCCACCAGTTGTTTACACAAAAATGGCTTACATACAGGTAAATTAGACCCGGTCCAGTTCAATAATTCCGATTCTAAGCCGGGGATAGGCTAGCCAATACATTCGAATAGAGGTCTACGTCTATAATCATTAATTACTCTCTATTCCAGAACGTGTAAACTGAATCTTTGCATTGGCTCGCGGATTGGAAGCTCCTAGCAGCTTGCCTTAGGTGTCCCTTATCTAGGTAAAGCGTTCCTGGTGGACCATTATCGCCTACGTGGCGCTTCCTAACTAAATCCCTTCATAGATATCATAAATATATCGTTGTCCGCTTTTACAAGATTCAATTTAGTAGATACGCTTTCTGTCTGCGTATTCATTTTAATATTTTTGCATAAAGTTAAATGTATGGAGGACATAAATATGAATATATTTTTCTGATCTATGAATACAAACTCATTAATTCCCTTATAGCTCCACTTTCGCGCATTGACGGACAATTGACCCTGTCTAGCGATGCGACAAATTCTTGACGAGGCTTCCCCGCATAGTGCTACGCCATGCATCGCGATTAGTATGAGTTGAATCGGGAATTAAGACTTAGCAATGATCGCTTCATTGAATTTTCAAATGTGAGTCGAAAAAGAAGTTTGGGAAACTTGATAAAATAGTTAAGTTAATGAAGAACAACGTTCCATGTTAAGACTTATTACGAAGAAAATCGTGGTACAGAAGCATAAGTACAGTGACTTGTGCATCTAAATTATATCGAAAGTTACAAGTGAAAAGTTCTAATATTTTCTAATACAGGTACTGTTCTTTATTTCGGTGCGCAAATAATCCTTTCAAATTGAAAATGAGCTTGAAATGCCATACCTTGATTTTTCAATCACTTGAGACACTTGCTTGAGACTAATAAAAGATCATAAAAATTTTCGGTCAATTTTTTAAAGTTTTAAAAATGTAGAGTTCAGTTTTGTTAAGTTTCGATGTTAATATATGATTCGCGATTGACTAAAAAAGGTTGCCTTTTAACATTGTAAATGGAAAGTGATCTGTGCCCATTAACGTTTCATCTATTGCAGAGGTAAGGAAGATTCCAATTCAGCTGTGCCTTTAGTGTGCGTTACTGAACGCTTTCAATTTAAAACATTCATTATTAACGTTTTTTTAAGGGAAGTACAAGAAATAAGTTATTCACTTCACTTTTAGCGATTAGCCGAATTCTATATAAGCACAATTATGTGTTGAATAGCGTTAAAATTTTATATTGGAACTTTCCAGCCTACTTAAACGCTTCTTTGGTAAAAATGAAAACCGCTCACTAACGAGTTTGATTCGAGTTAACGTACGAGCGTTATGTACAATAAACCCAAAAGGTGAAAGCCAGGGTTAAATATAGGTTATAAATATATCGCGCGCCTTGCACAGAGTACGGGGTAGTCAGTTTTTACGATACACTGTTCCTGACCAGTTATATGTTTCCACGATGTTTTTCGCCACACTCCACTAAGCTTAATGGGCCACATCTTGCTATAATATAGATGATATTCTAGCTTAGCGCTTTCCCGCCACCACGCTTGTAAAAATGTTCTCTAGAACAGCAGCCTCCTTTTATGCAATCGCGCTAATGAACGGCACGTTGCTGGGAGAGGGCTCAATGCCGGTATACATGTAATTCGTTTTTAAATAAAAGCCGAGGCTTAGCGAAATTTCTCCGTTAAGGCTCGTGGGTGGGGATCCTATAAACCCTTGCCCATACCTCCGTTGCTCTTCTTTTCTCTGTTCAAGTTATGCCAGTTAAGTAAGATTTGTTGTTGGGAAAGTGATTAACCCGCTACAACATGGCTTGGAATACCGAGTCACTTCAGTTTTCCACCTATTGATTGTGAAAATTTGAACAAACAGCAGTTTCTAGGTTAAACAGGCAGGCCCCCTCGTTTTCCAGTTAAACCGTGCGAAGAATATTAATAGGGTTAGAGCATTAAGCCATGCTACAACTATTCAGACATTTTCCTTGCCCAGGGCTTATTCTGGTATTTAAAAATACAGTTTTATTATATCAAATCTAGAACTACTGCGATCTAACTTTACCAACAATGACAATGATATTTGTGCTGCTAGTCATGTTGTCCTACCACAGACGAGAGATAATTTTTCCCTTGAAAAAAATAAAAAAAATGGTTTTCATTACTTGTCGAAATCTGATATTTTAGGAAACGGGGCTTTCGGCCGTTTTTGGTGCATGGTGTATAAAATTAGATTTTATTTGCCTGATTTTTCGTCGAAGGTTACTGCTAGGGTATCGTATCTAGTTGGTTGTTAAAATTAAATTTGGTACAGTACACGTTTATCTCAGAAAGTCTCTCACAACGAGCGTCGAAATCAAACAAAGTTTGGTATAGAATTAGTTTGTAAGGAATTGAATATATTTTTTAAAAAATAATTTCTAGCTTCATGATATTCCGACTGAATAAGACGTAACCGGTCTTGTTTTGTAGTTGTGTTCAGGGTCTTTCTGAATATGTAATCGTACTCATTTTTTGGTTCTAGACATATACCCACTTACGCAGTTACGACACTTTTGCTATGTAAATTGGTGAGGGGGATTTGAGTGCAGCCCGCATTCTAGGCTAGGATTGATTATACTCTAAGCTCGGATAATTTGTCAGAAATAATTGAAAATGAAGGGGAAACTTTAGACTCTGGGTATATTTCAAACGATATAGGCTTTCCTCATACCTCGGAGGGAATGTGGTTTCAGGTTTACAATTAAATGAATTATTATTGGAACAAGGAGAAAAGTTTGTTAGACTTTGAAACATGAGAAAAAAAACCTACTCTGAAATTGCGTAACATTATCTCAGTGTTTTTATGTATCGAATGGAATGCGAGTCCCCTTCAAAATACTGTCAACTTTGACGTTATTACCACTGAAGATTTTTACCTCTCCTAGTGACGATGACGTCATGGAGAGGTATTACACTGGACGTATCTGTATGTGTGAGTCTGTCTGTCACCGCGCTCTCAATCGGCAAATCGGAGCAGACGTGTTCGCAATATCCGGATCGCTTTCGCAGTTCACAGAAACCAATATTGGCTTTTACTCCATTATGAAGGTGCACGCGGCGATCGGCTATGTTTACGAGAAACGTCTGGCATCCACCAAAGGTTCATGCAATTGCGCTATTTCTTACCCCTCACCGGCCAACTTATATACCATAAATTTCTCAAAATGCTTAAAGAGGCATACGATAGAATTCAAACGTCAACAATAGCTATGTTTAATATGATTTTAGGAATAACGTTTCTTAAAACGACTTAAATAGAATTAAGGTAAATTACTAACGATTAAAATAATTAATATCAATTATATTTATTTAATTTAAAACCTCTTAAGTGGGTAGATATCTCTCGTCTCTACAAGGAGAGATTCATTTTGGTGTTTTCATGTTTGGTACAGATTCTGTCAAATATGAGGGTGACCCCTAACAAACAATTTGACATTATTACTAACCTTTCTTCATATTTTTAATATTTGACCACTGAAATGAGTTTCTGTCTAGATAGTTGACGATTAGCGTGAAGAAGGGCCGTTCATGTAAAAAAAAACACACAAATTCAATCAAATTATTAAATTTAATTATTAGACTTCAATTAGTATGGAAGTTCTTGTGTTTATTGTTTTGTACAGTAAATTCTTAAGCGTTGTTTTCAAAGAATTACATGGAAATTCTTTTGGCTAAAAAATACTCAGAGGTATACGATAGAAAAGAGAACGCTGTAGACACGTGATTTAATGTGACTAAACTCATTCAGCATTTAACGGTGAAGAAATTATTATTTTTCTTTCGCAATAATTAGAGTTATTGACATAAGGTCGTCGGGTCAGTATTTATTCTATACTATCTATAATATGTTGTTTCCTTAATGCAATGTCACTATGATCTTAACCGAAACTCCGCCGTTTCCTATAATAAAGATGCAATAATATGAATTTCAGTAATGGTTGAGAATTTAAACCTACTTACTCATCATGCAAATTATGAGCGAAATGTGAATGTAAAAAACACGAGATGCCATCACAATAAATAATCGTCTTTTGTAAGACCAAGAAATGGAGCAAAACATATATACAATCCGTTTTGATACCTTTACCTTAACAACAATGCTTGAAAGAAAAATAAAATAAATAAAAAGGAAACTAGAAAAATCCATTAGACCTTTATTTCTTATATGCACGAAGAGATATTTTCGTGAAATCTTTCTTTTATACCAAAGTACCAGCTTGGAGAAAACAACCACTGTGTTGGGTTATATTTCACCCACTGAAATCTAGTTTTATAATGGCTATTTATTCTGAAAGTTATCGACATACGCGTTGCTCAGTTAATGATGATGTCTCCGAATACTTAGTCCAAGATTATAAGTATGAGGAGACGGTATTTTTATTTTTTTAGGGGAGGAAGGGAGGGGAAAGAGGAAAGAAATTTTTCTTACCTAAAACCTGCAAGCTCGTTATTCGCCTTGGAAATCTTATGGAAGATTACTCAGTGCGGTCTGCACATATCCAAAACTTTTCAAAAAAGAATTTTGATACCAACTGGAGGGGCTTTGAAATGTATTCTTGAATATATATATGTATAAGGATCGGTCCTCATATATTTTCCTAGGATTTCTCTTTTTCGCCAAATTCCCTGCTAGAAATGATCGTTGCCGTAACTAGAGGATTATTCCAACTTAAGCCATTTATTCCACTCGAAAGAAAACCCTCCATATATCATTATATTCTTATTGTCAAAAGATGGTAAGCGATTTTTTTAAAATCATTAGTGATTGTCAAAACTTTACTTTGGAAGGCGATATACTCTTAATTTATGCAGGGTGGTAGGATCGATATACAGTGGTTTCTATATGCGATTTGACAGGAAAAGGTGCTGTGAAATTTTGTCCTAAGGACCACCGATTTCAAGTTGTGGTTGAAATGTTTTATGGACAACCCCTTAAAATTAAGCACCGAAGAAAAACTCAATTAAAGAGTAATCCCTAAAACACTCTACTTGTAAATGGTAATTGTTGTAGAACATTTTCGACTCAAAACTCTTCCTGTAATTCGGTCATAACACCGTTTTCGGAACACTTTGTACAGTGATAATAATATCGTGATACAGTTTTAATTTAATCCAAAAATTGGCTGTGTCTAATATCCTCATGGATATTTCATAAAGCTACTATGATGTCCATTGAGAAATAAGAAAAACTATTTCCAAAAATTTGAGTAAATAAGGATTATGCGTTTGAATAGGCAGGTTAAAGCCTTGTCGAGGGGCATGCCAAAATTTTAAGAGTACGGGTATTGAGTCCCTGTTTGCCCTTCCAGTTAAAGAGAACAATATTCATGTTTGGAAGCCTACAAATTCCTGCTTTTAGTATATACAGTTATCTACAATATGTTTTTGTTACACAGAAGAGTGGTCAGTCTCAGGGGTGTGTTCTGTCACCTTAGTGAAAGTGGAAATGTTCACCCTCATCCATTGCATAATAATAATAATGTATACTATTGTTGCGGACCCTTTCTCGCGATATAGACACGTGTTATGAATCAATAATGAAGTTTAGATAAGCTATGAATCAATATTGAAGTACTGATCATTAATTAAAAATAAAATTTGGTTATAAAGGATTTTTGGGGATACTGCGTTATAAAACTTTACAGGTCAAATTTCCCCTTAAATCACATTTCTACTTTGAAATCATTGGAAAGCGGCTTGGTTATCCCGTTGGGTACGGGAAGACGAGCGAGGAGATCGCACGGTGTCTATCAGAAGCCGGGAACCCTATCGCGCCTTCTTCAAAGCGGAAATGGTTATGAATAATTTATAGGTGTGTTCCCCAACCCCCGCCTAACCCTTGCACGCTAGCTGTCACAGTCTGTCTTCGCACTGTGAACTCTCTTTTTCCCGATTGTACCGCCGGAAACAGGGCGGTGGAATGTGAGAAAATATTTGGCACAGCACCTACCGGTATTATCATGAGAATATTTCATTTACCATTGAATATGTTGTGGGTTTGATGTACAAAGAGACTTCCGCTTTCGTTAAGGGACAATTACGTATATTGTTTCGAAACTTTACTCATTGCTTTAGGGTAATTATTTAGTGTTATGACTTTGAAACAATCAAACAAAGTTTTTGTGTTACATCGGATAAAAATTCGCCCATTAACTATTGTTGATTATTCTTTGGTGAAATGTCCAACTTTTGCCATTATACATTAAAAACCAGATATTCTGTGCCACATGACGCCGTTAACAAAGTTAGAGAAACCGCAAAATCTCCTTGTTAACTGTCCTAACCAACTACGTTGCTTTGTATAGCGGAAAAAAGAATTTATATGTGTTATTTTTGGTTGTACAAACGTCATTCCTTTTTGGCGGACTGTATAAACGTTTACAATGTTGGTTAGGCGGAAAAAGATCTGACAGTCCCAGGTGTTGTGATAGACGTTGGAATTTTGAGGTGTGTTGGCGTTAATGAAGACGAAATACCTTTGTGGCGTTACTTTTGCGTCGAATACTTTAGCGTATTTCCTATATTGATTTGTGACAAGCTTTTTTCCTTTTTTTTTTTTTGAGTGATTGATTTAGTACATTGGACCCTGAAACCAGGGTTCGAATTAAAAAAAACCTGCACAAAAAAGCCCACTAAATATTTCAATTTTGATGAACTTGAATGCTAGAATAATATAATTTTAAATGAAATTTAATATATTTGTTGTTTCAACTTCAAAAGTATTATTTAATAATAATTTTATTTTTAAGAAACATTTTTTTAGTAAACAGTGACTTTTGAATAAAAATTTCTACAACGCACACGACTGTAAACGATAAAAAAACCCTAAAACCCAATAAAACCAGGTGGGCTGGGCTTTATTGAACTCTACCTGAATTTTTTTTCTGATTGTGTAACATTTGCAAACTCAACTCTACAGTTAATCAACTAAGTATCTTCACTATATGTTTTTCGTTTCAACTTAAATTGCATCAGGGGAAATAATCAGCCTTGGGAAATCCCATAAAGAAATAAATCGAAGGCATTTCAAATTTAATTGCATTTGTGAATAAATCTACCTTATTGCAATTAGTTTTCGCTAATTAAAAATTTATTCGGAACCTTTGAAATGACTTCAAAGAAACTATACAAAATTAACCTTGTCGTTAGGCTAAGCAGCTAGCATTCAAGACGAATTTTAAAATATTAATACGCTGATTTTATAAACTTTTCATGAAACCTCCTTCCTACACAATTTGACCCAATTTAGATTCGAAATGATGCTTCTCTTTAAAAAAGAGAAACGTGGGCGTTGAATAACGGTGCGGAACGTCATATTTAAATGGCAGGAATCTTCAAAATGTAAACTTTCTGGTCCAATTATTAACCGAGTTCAACGCAATTTGACATTTTTGGGTAGTCCTTCTGAAATCCCACGCTTTGAAATCTACGAACGACACAAAAAAATGCAATATAAATTATGGCGCACCGCAAATTAAATATGGTTAATTACGTGTCGGTTCTGTTAATAGCTACGTACGTGTTGCTTTGCGCTGCTATGAAACGCAATCCTATTGCAGTATCACGAATGTAAATAGAGACTATTAAAAATTTCACCAGGATAACACGTAGACGTGTTCCTGAGTATTACGAAGGTCATTCTTACTACAACCAAATATTTTTCGTCTTGATGGAGTTAATTATGCTAATTTCATTCGTAATTGAAATAAAAGTAAAATGTTTTATGTTGAAGGATACGTGATGTCGCCAGCTAACTGATCGTATCGTGATTATCGAAAATATATATTGTTCATAAGTTCTTAAGATATATTCCATAAGTTTGTTACTGCTTACTGAGAGCTTGTCATAAAATGAAGTTGGTGGAACGTCATGGATTCTCGCCTGATAAGGCGCTGTCAAAGCCTTAATACAGACTAGATAGGTAGATGGACAGAAAAAACTGAGTATAGTCAATTCTTGCGTCGTTCTCGAACTAGCTCTAAGTAAGTCTCTAGCATTGTGAAGTAAAGGTTGTGTCTTACATACCTTACAAACTTATAATAGACCTTATTGCAAATTGTTATCTGAGATAATTATTAGCTCACTGATTATCTAGCGTAGCGCTGCATGATGAAAAGTGACAATCTCATCCTATAATTGCAAAATTACCTAAATTATTAAATTATAAAAAGTTTTTGTTGATAATAAGCAGTTTTAATTAATACGCGTTGCTAAAGCAGAATAAAGACATTCATTCAAGTACTTGAAACATTTGGATAAGAAACAGTTATTTAAACGTGTACAGTGAAACGTTTAGTAGTCGACGTTGTGTAGCATTAAAAACCAACTAGAAGTAAGAATAAAGAACGTAACATTAGCGAAAACTAGCAAACCGGAACTTAGCGCAAAATTACCCCCCTCTCCCTTGTCGTAACCACTCCCACTGAACAAAGCGGCCGCTTTGGCTTAATTTAATACATACATATTTTTCAAGAATGAGAGGTTGTGTTTCTCTGTGTGATTCGTTTTGGTATAGCCTTCACCATTACTTTTTCCTCTTTAAATATTACATGACTAAATCGTGCCTCTTTCATTGCGTTTTGCACAGTATAAAGGGATCCACTATAACAAGCTTACGGCAACGATTTAGTCATATTTAAGAATCAGAAAGCAAATGTAAAAGACATTCGTTTGGCTGACCTACAGAAAACCAAAGAGCTTGCTTTTTTGCATGATATCGAGGAGGTATTTGCCCGTAGGAGAGCCTGCTTGTTATTAAAATAAGGAATTCCCACATGAGTTTCGTTCCGACACAAACTAGAAAGGCGTGAAGGGCTTTTTCCACCTTTCTTTCTACACTGTAGAAATATTTGCGTAAAATAGAGTTACAAGCAATTGTATATCTCTATTTCTCAAAATAGTAAGTTCTTGCTTACGAGAATCAAGGTTTGTAAGGGGCTATTCCGACGCCTTTTCCGGGGTTGTTTAAAAACTGCGAATTGGGAATATATAGGATGGAACTGATGAGACGAACACTTTATTTTGAGTTAAATATCGCTCTTCTCCGACGGATATAGTCTTTATGTTAAATGTCTGAATTATGTTTGCGAATGTAACAACGTGTTTAACATTATTAATAAGAATAACATCTCATTTTACGAGTAGTACAGCGTCATGGTATTCAAAAGAGTTGTTCTTCTGATCTTTTCCACCCTTTATAGACCATTTTGGAAATTACACACAAAGAAGCGCCAGATTCAAAAACCGACTTCCAGCGGATTATTTTCCAACATAAATTTAATCTTGCCTACATTTCTAATGTTTGATTTATGGGAATTCCCGCTTATAGAGTGGGCAAAGAGCGTCTATGACCTAAAATTTGTCCTTTTAAAGCAGTTTGTCGCTTAACGCTCGCAAAACGTTTTTCAAACGAGTGTTTTTAGTTTGCAACTCAAGGGACTGTTTCAGGTTTCCAATTTCATTTCTGGGATAAATAATTAAGCGGCGGCGGCGGCCCACGACTAAGTAAGGCTTGATATACAGGGTGTTTCTGAAAAGTCCATCACAAATTAAGGGGCGTGTTTATGGGACCAAACTGAGCGGAAAGTACCAAAGAACATGGGGTGTACAACATTTTGTTACGGAGATATGGCCTTCCAAACATTCGCCCCTAAAACAAGGAAATATCCAAAAATGAGGAGTAACACTTAAGACCGACTAACCAGCTTGTTTAAAATTACTAGACAATTTCAATAGCCTTTAATCGAACAATTGATTTCTACCTTTACTAATCAGAAGCGTATAAATGAGTAGAAGTATGCCTACGGTGGTAATGTAAAATTAATCCCAAGTGACATGATGTTTCAAGATCTTCCCAGCACCAAGTAAAATGGTTCTGATTGAAGGGACTTTTATTAGCACAGCGTAAACAACGTTATTTTCAGGAATTAGTCCAAATGTCCACGGGCGGCATTACAAAAACGAGGCAGTCTTTCGAATGATACTTGGACATGTTGGAAGATCCCTGGCTTGTTCCTGTTATCTCAAACCGTAAAAAGCTACGCAAATCTTCATCATCACGGACAACACTCTTGTACGTTAGGTATGACCTTGAGAAAACCTAAAAGGACATCTCGAATGTATTTGAAAAACCCATCTCCAATTAAGGGGCGTGTTGTTTGTTTCCAACAGAGTAAACTCGCCCAGAGAACAATTACAATGCAGAGCCACGTTTCGGCGTTAATGGCCCACAAAGGTGGTCCCAAAAACAAGAACAAACTTTAATTTGTTTCGTTCAGTAAGTGTTTCATGTGTCATAGATAAAACGCCATGATTAATGCACGAAGAAAATGAATTTATTGACAAGTTTTAGCATTTAATTGCAACTAGTTACAAAAATTGTTCAAAGTGTTCACCACCCGCGTTAAGGCACACATTACCACGTCTTACAAATGATTCCCTTACACGTTGAAAAATGCCTGGAGTTTCGCGAATTGTTTGACAGCCGTGAATTATTCGTCGACGTAGCTCTTCAACATCGGGCACTTCAGTCTGATAAACTAAGTCTTTCAGGTGGCCCCAAAGAAAGAAATCACAAGGGTTCAGATCGGGTGATCGAGCAGGCCACTCCACAGGTCCACCTCGACCTAACCACCGCAAAGGGAAGGTCGCGTTAAGATAATTTCGGACCGCGATGCTGAAATGTGGTGGTGCACCATCGTGCATGAACCACATTCTGTTTACCAAACCTAAGGGTACGTCTTCGAGTAGTTCCGGTAAATCGTCCCGTAAGAACTGCAAGTAAGCCACACCGTTTAACCTGGGCTCTAGGAAATATGGCCCAATTAAATTGTCACCCACAATACCACACCACACGTTTAAACTGAATTGTACTTGGTGACTTCTAACGCAAGTTGCGTGGGGGTTTAGCTGGGACCATTGATGTTTATTATGTAAGTTAATAATACCATCCCGTGAAAAGTTAGCTTCGTCAGTAACCAACAAATCCCGTGGGAAATCGATATCGTTTACTTTAGCCAGAAACCACTGACAAAACGCCGTGCGTCGTGGGTAGTCCGCTGGATTCAAACCTTGAACTTTTTGAACATGGAAAGGATGAAACCGGTGGCTTCTGAGGATTTTCCACACGAGCGTGTGGTTTACGCCTAATCGGCGACCAACTTGGCGGGTACTTGATTCAGGCTCGTCCTCGAAAATGGTGAGAACTTCGTCTTCTACGGCCTCTGGGATGGCTCTCGCTCTAGGTTGAGGTCCAGCCGGTTGGATTCGTCCATCTTGCCTCAAACGTCTGTCCACAGCCTCGAACGTCAGTCGATTTGGTAGTCGCCTCTGCGGAAATCTTTCCTGATACAAGCGTACAGCTGCAGCGGCATTCCCCTCGGCTAGTCCATACATTAGGTGCATATCCGCATATTCGGCATTTGTGAAGAAAGGCATTGTAACAGACTTCGTTGAATTATGAGTTTAATAAAACAAACACATGTACGTGAAACCTCTTTTATTCCTTTCTTAAAAAACATAGTGCTCTGTTTTAGTGCTCTGTTTTTTAAGAATAGGCGAAGTTCTCACTATTTTCGAGGACGATCCAAAAACAAGCAGCCGCCAATTGGTTTGCTGATTAAGAAAAAACCACACGCAACTTGCGTTAGAATTCACAAAGTACAATTCAGCTTAAACGTGTGGTGTAGTATTGTGGGTGACAATTTAATTGGGCCATATTTCCTAGAGCCCAGGTTAAACGGTGTGGCTTACTTGTAGTTCTTACGGGACGATTTACCAGAACTACTCGAAGACGTACCCTTAGGTTTAATAAACAGAATGTGGTTCATGCACGATGGTGCACCACCACATTTCAGCATCGCGGTCCGAAAACTTGTCAATAACATTTTCTTTGTGCATTAATCATGGCGTTTTATCTATGACACATGAAACACTTACTGAACGAAACAAATTAAAGTTTGTTCTTGTTTTTGGGACCACCTTTGTGGGCCATTAACGCCGAAACGTGGCTCTGCATTGTAATTGTTCTCTGGGCGAGTTTACTCTGTTGGAAACAAACAACACGCCCCTTAATTGGAGATGGGTTTTTCAAATACATTCGAGATGTCCTTTTAGGTTTTCTCAAGGTCATACCTAACGTACAAGAGTGTTGTCCGTGATGATGAAGATTTGCGTAGCTTTTTACGGTTTGAGATAACAGGAACAAGCCAGGGATCTTCCAACATGTCCAAGTATCATTCGAAAGACTGCCTCGTTTTTGTAATGCCGCCCGTGGACATTTGGACTAATTCCTGAAAATAACGTTGTTTACGCTGTGCTAATAAAAGTCCCTTCAATCAGAACCATTTTACTTGGTGCTGGGAAGATCTTGAAACATCATGTCACTTGGGATTAATTTTACATTACCACCGTAGGCATATTTCTACTCATTTATACGCTTCTGATTAGTAAAGGTAGAAATCAATTGTTCGATTAAAGGCTATTGAAATTGTCTAGTAATTTTAAACAAGCTGGTTAGTCGGTCTTAAGTGTTACTCCTCATTTTTGGATATTTCCTTGTTTTAGGGGCGAATGTTTGGAAGGCCATATCTCCGTAACAAAATGTTGTACACCCCATGTTCTTTGGTACTTTCCGCTCAGTTTGGTCCCATAAACACGCCCCTTAATTTGTGATGGACTTTTCAGAAACACCCTGTATAAAAGCCATCGAGTCTGCTTTTTCAAGCGTATTGAAAGAAATTGACCATCTGTTGGTAATTGCTTTCGGGAACCGACCGAAACACCACAAAGGCATAAAAAAATAATTTTTCAATAAATTTAGACTATATGCCGAGAAAGAGCAATATATTGTTAGGGCGGTATTCCTCACATTAAAATCCCATTAAACTTCTATTTAATTGTTTTGGGGTTAATTATACGTGGCAGTTAAAAGGCTCCCTTCCTACCTTCTCTCAATCTTTCTCGAAACCATTAAGTCGTTTATTTAAAGGGGTAATGGAAGTTGCGAAACTAATAATTTTTATCTAAATTTTATCTTAATTTTAGAAATTTTAACAGGCATGATTTATTTGGATAAAAAGAGAAATTGTTCGCGAGAAACATAAGGACGGATCCAAATTTATTTCCTTTTTTCTGTTTCTCATTTAGAATTTTTTTATAAAATTAAATTGAAATTTCATCTTGGTTAATTATCACTGTAACATTAAAACTGTCAAAAAGGCGAAAGCACACTATATCGGAGAAGTGGAGTATGCCAATGATGAGTAAATATTTCATACTTTTCCTTCCAATTATAACTTTAATTATAAATATAATTTTATAAATAATTTAGCAGTAAATTAGCCCGTAATATGACGGATCTTAGTTTTTATTTGAACTTCATATTCCCAGTGTGCTGTAATTCTTGTTTTTTATTTTATGACAACAATTTTTCCGCCTTACTTAAGGTATGATATAACCATATTTAGTCATCCCTGTTAGATCAATGTTCGTGTCAATGATTAAATCGTTGTACTATATAAGCTTTACTGTAACTGATAGATTAACATACGTATCTGGGTCATTATTATTACAGTTTTCAACTAACGTATATTTTTGCCTTTTTTAATTCTTGCTTTAAGAGATAGAAATGTAATTTTTCAAGATCAACCAATTTAATTTGCAATGTGAAAATTATGGAATCTTACGTCATCACTAAAGTCACATAATAAAAAAATATATCAGACACGACTTCACGCGCTCTCTTTTAAGAAAAATATACGTTTTCGTAGGTTTTATTCGAACTGATTTTCCACTCACATCTGAATGATTTTGTACGTCTCAGCTTTTAATTTTTTTTCAAAATTGGAGTTAAATTTGTGTATGAAAATTGGTCATTTTTTGGGTGTAAAATTTCAAATAGGAATTTTTAATATGGAGAAAAACTACAAGCGACACTTTAGGCCTCTGCCAAAGCGTTTTATGTTACGTGGAGCCCAATTTTACATGGTTGCTTTAAGTTTCATTTACTTTACGTCAGTTTAATTATCGTTAGAAACATGAACACCTCTTAAAAACAGAAAATGTTGAGAATTTTTCAGTTCGCTCCTATTGAGTAATTTGGGGTTGAATACATATTTAAGACGGCTGTTGTGCCATTTAAGAATGCCCTTCACCAATTCTGTATTTATAGGAATAATTACCACATATTTGGAATATAAATAGATTTCCAATTTAGTTCAGGAATTTATAAGAACAAATTTTTTGTTAAACAAGTAATACCGGACTGTTTGAAGATACATGGATGGTATTCAAATAAATTATTAACTAGATCAATAAGGGATTTTATGGAAAATACAAAGTGAGGGGATGTGAAATCGTTTTATTTTGTACGTCAAATTCGATCAAACGAATTAATATATCAGTATACTATCCCTTTAAAAGCTTTCAAAACCACAGAAAACTTTTCGGGAAACAGAAAAACATACTTGGTCAAGTATTAGTTAGTCATTAGTAGGTTACAATATTTGCATTATAACTTTTAAAATTTTTAGTCGGCGGGGCGCGCATCGTTTACAAACATCGAGTTGTCGATGCTCATTTTGTAAGTATCGTTCGACCCAAATTTAAATATATTTATAGAAACTTATAATTATAGTAAATATTTTAAGAGAGAGTGATAGAGAAGGATAATTAGTCATAGTTGAAAATCTTTAACAAATTGAATTCACAACTGTCAGGCCAACCTAATTAGCCGACCTTGATTAGCGTCCTTCAGCTCTTTTCTAATTCTACCCCCATAGTGAATTCAAACATGATATAATCTTGCGCAACCTTTTTAAAATCACATAGATCATACAAAATACAAAACCTAAATGTGGATATTAAAACTTTGTGCCTTGTCGACACAAAAATGGGTGATTAGGACTTTAGAATATCAGGGTTATTTTAAATTTCACAGCATAATTAAAGCTAGGCTCGCGCGGAAGACGTAAATGAGGATTTATATTTTTCCTGTAATGTCAAAGTCAAGCTTTTAGGCAGTCGCGTAGGTGGAAACGAGATGTAGTCCTTTAAACTCACTGTGCTCAATTCGTAAAATAGAGAAACATGTTAAGGTTTTTTCCCCTGTGCATTCGAATGTAGTTGTAGATAGTCCCGTGCTGATCCGATTACTTGTAATCGATACTTTTTATAAGAAATCGATATTCGTTACTTACATTGATTTGGGCGATTACTTTCGACGATTTCCGTGACATTTTCAAAACGCTCTTTTAAAAGCTTTACACGGTCTATATTTTTCCCGAAAAGTTACAATTTGTATCGTTGTTTTGAACACCTAGTTTTGAATTATTGCAAAATTTAAGAATTTAAATTCTTCATTAATTTTTAAATTAAAATTTCCTAAAACTGCCTCTTTAGGTTGTTTTAATTTTAGCTCTAATTAAAAAGTAATTCTTTGACCTTAATATAATCGTACTTAATTAGTTACATCAAACATTGAAGCTGCTTTCTGGTTTTAAAAAGTAATCTGGTAATATTTACTTTTTTTCAGTAATTGTTATCGGTAATCTATTTATTAAACACGTTTCTTGTGATACTTGCTCCTATTTTACATTCATTAATTTGTGGTACCACCATATTCATGGCATACCTTAAGATATTCTTAAATCTTCAGCTAGAATATAAGAACAATGAAATTATTTTTAAACTTCCCTGAAGTACTATTTTTTTTGTATTTACTCTATCCGTTCCTTAAACGGGTTATATACGTTGTTAATACAGCTGAACGCGGAAAGGCTCGTTTGGTAGGATTGCACTTTACGTGACCCACCCAACTAACAATGGTTTCTAGTTAATTCGACCCTGAGGAGTCCGAAAAAAATAGTTAAAAAATTATTTGGCCGCCGCAAGTTGGTTAAAAAAATTTTTGAAAATTTTAAAATCCATGCACTTACCGCCATTGAAGCCGCTATCCCCTTAACGCATTCTGCACTCAATCTTGCAAAATAAGCCGAGGGGGACTGTGAAAAATTGACGTACTCGCGCCGGAAACATTGACGTACTCGCGCCGGAGATATAGCTATGGAATTTTTTAAGCTTACTGAAACTGTTCATTTCTGATAAAAGGACGGAAATATAATGCGAGAAAAACTGCTGTTTTGGAAAAATCGTTGAATTTTTGGGGAATTCGATAAATGATAACGGTAAATTTTGGTAAATGCCGTCAAATTATTCTTGAATTTGATAAATCTGAAGGACAATATTTTGGAAAAGGTGTCAAATTATTCGGGAATTTGATAAATGTGAAGGACGATATCATGGAAAAAGGTGTCAAATTAATCTGAATTTGATAAATCTGGAGGACGTTATTTTGGAAAAGGTGTCAAATTATTTGGGTGTTTGATAAATGTGAAGGATGATATTTTGGAAAAGGTGTCAAATTATTTGGGAATTTTATAAATGTGAATGACGATATTTTGGAAAAGGTATCAAATTATTTGGGAATTTGATAAATGTGAAGGACGATATCATGGAAAAAGGTGTCAAATTAATCTGAATTTGATAAATCTGGAGGACGTTATTTTGGAAAAGGTGTCAAATTATTTGGGTGTTTGATAAATGTGAAGGATGATATTTTGGAAAAGGTGTCAAATTATTTGGGAATTTTATAAATGTGAATGACGATATTTTGGAAAAGGTATCAAATTATTTGGGAATTTGATAAATGTGAAGGACGATATCATGGAAAAAGGTGTCAAATTAATCTGAATTTGATAAATCTGGAGGACGTTATTTTGGAAAAGGTGTCAAATTATTTGGGTGTTTGATAAATGTGAAGGATGATATTTTGGAAAAGGTGTCAAATTATTTGGGAATTTGATAAATGTGAATGACGATATTTTAGAAAAGGTATCAAATTATTTGGGAATTTGATAAATGTGAATGACGATATTTTGGAAAAGGTGTCAAATTATTTGGGAATTTGATAAATGTGAATGACGATATTTTGGAAAAGGTGTCAAATTATTTGGGAATTTGACAAATGTAAGGGACGATATTTTGGAAAATGTGCCAAATTATTCGGGAATTTGATAAATCTGGAGGACGTTATTTTGGAAAAGGTGTCAAATTATTTGGGTGTTTGATAAATGTGAAGGATGATATTTTGGAAAAGGTGTCAAATTATTTGGGAATTTGATAAATGTGAATGACGATATTTTAGAAAAGGTATCAAATTATTTGGGAATTTGATAAATGTGAATGACGATATTTTAGAAAAGGTATCAAATTATTTGGGAATTTGATAAATGTGAATGACGATATTTTGGAAAAGGTGTCAAATTATTTGGGAATTTGATAAATGTGAATGACGATATTTTGGAAAAGGTGTCAAATTATTTGGGAATTTGACAAATGTAAGGGACGATATTTTGGAAAATGTGCCAAATTATTCGGGAATTTGATAAATGTGAAGGACGATACTTTGGAAAAGGCATCAAATTATTCCCGAATTTGGTAAATGTAAAGGACGATATTTTGGAAAAGGTGTTTACATTTATCAAATTGCCGAAAAATAGGCACTCTTTCCAAAATATAGTTGCAATGACTTCCAAAATATTGATGTTGACGTTTGATAATTGACCAATAGTTTGTCGCCTTTTCCAAAATATTGCTGAAATACCTAGACGCCTTTTCCAAAATATTGAAATAAATTGACGCCTTTTCCAAAATATAGTTGAAATAAATTGACGCCTTTTCCGAAATATAGTTGAAATAAATTGACGCCTTTTCCAAAATATAGTTGAAATAAATTGACGCCTTTTCCAAAATATAGTTGAAATAAATTGACGCCTTTTCCGAAATATAGTTGAAATAAGTTGACGCCTTTTCCGAAATATAGTTGAAATAAATTGACGCCTTTTCCAAAATATAGTTGAAATAAATTGACCAAAATATAGTTGAAATAAATTGACCAAAATATAGTTGAAATAAATTGACGCCTTTTCCAAAATATAGTTGAAATAAATTGACGCCTTTTAAAAAATATAGTTGAAATAAATTGACGCCTTTTCCAAAATATAGTTGAAATAAATTGACGCCTTTTCCAAAATATAGTTGAAATAAATTGACGCCTTTTCCAAAATATAGTTGAAATAAATTGACGCCTTTTCCAAAATATAGTTGAAATAAATTGACGCCTTTTCCAAAATATAGTTGAAATAAATTGACGCCTTTTCCAAAATATAGTTGAAATAAATTGACGCCTTTTACAAAATATAGTTGAAATAAATTGACGCCTTTTACAAAATATAGTTGAAATAAATTGACGCCTTTTCCAAAATAAAGTTGAAATAAATTTACCCCTCATATATATTGATGTTGACATTTGCTAACTGCCCAATAAATTGACGCCTTTTCCAAAATATTGATGTTGACATTTGGTTCTTTCTCAATAATTTGTCGCCTTTCCCAAAATATAGTTGCAAAAAAACTAGATTCCTTTTCTGAAATATTGACGTTGACATTTGCCAATTTCCCTATATTTTGACACCTTTTCTCTACGCCTTTTATTTCAATTTTTTTTTACAAAAAATCATATTTACCAAGGATTTGACACATTTTCCCAAAAATAATGTTGAGTGAATTAAAAAAAATCCCGAATAATTTGACGGGTTTTTTCAAAATTTACCGTTATCAATTATTGAATTCCCAAAAAATTCAACGATTTTCCCAAAACATTTCAGTTTTTCTCGCATTTATATTTCCCTCCTTTTATCAGAAATAAATGTTTCCGTAAGCTTAAAAAAATCCATAGCTATAAAACTCCGGCGCGAGTCCGGCAATTTTTCACAGACCTCCTCGGCTTATTTTGCAAAATTGAGTGCAGAATGCGTTAAGCGGATAGCGGCTTCAATGGCGGTAAGTGCATGGATTTTAAAATTTTCAAAAATTTTTTTGACCAACTTGCGGCGGCCAAATAATTTTTTAACTATTTTTTTCGGACTCCTCATGGTCCAATTAACTAGAAACCATTGTTAGTTGGGTGGGTCACGTAAAGTGCAATCCTACCGCTCGTTTAATGTACAAATCTAACGTCATGAATTTGACCTTGATTTGTGTCAGTGTCTATCGAGGGGTCGGACGTTTTGGAAACAAGATATGCCCCAAGGCATATTAACGTTTTTTGCAGTGTGATATTGTCTTTAACAAAACCCGAAATAAGGGATATTCACACCGGTAATGTCAGTTCCATTCACGCTACCAATAAGCAAAGGCGTGGGAAAGTATAGGAAAAATATCGATAGCTAAACAACAATCGTGGTGGCGCAAACGTAGAGTATCCGCATCCCACACCGGCGTCGTCAGTCACTCGTAAGTTCAAGTCCCGCTAGCTCCAAAAGACCGCATTTTCTCGTCGAAAATATGATCGAATTTAGTATAGATGTCGCTAGTGGGGTGGAGAATCAAATTCCGGCGAGCTCTGCCGCGTAATTTAAATTTACGAAAATGTACGCGAACGCGAAACAGCCAGCCTGCCTGCCTGCCTGCCTACCTGCCTGCTTCCAGGGGTCGCCGTATAAAGCTTATTGATATAGGCAAAAAGCTTAAAAATGTACGGGATTTCGAAATCCAATTTGATCTCTTCGAATTTCATGATTTGATTTCGTCGGATTTTGTTTGATTTCAAAATTCGGAGAAATCCAACGAATTTCTTCGGATTTTGATATTTTGTCCGTTATTTCGACGGATTTTGCGATATTTCTCTTAATTTCGTTGGATTTTGAGATATTTCCCATGATTTCCTTGGATTTTGGGATATTTCCCATGATTTCCTTGGATTTTGAGTTTTTTCTCGTTATGTCGTGATTTGCTTGTATTATTTTGGATTTCGTGAATTTTGTAATGGATTTCGCGATTTCTTTACTAATTTTGTGATTTCGTTATTGATTTTGTGATTTTTTATGACATTTTGAAATCAGAAAAAAAAATTGATTTCTTTGCGAATTTCTGATTTTATTATTGTTTTCGGATTTTTTAAATTGGATTTCGCGGGTAGCGTACGGGATTTTGTGAATGACAGACCCCTCGGTGCCTATTCATACAAAAATAACTTGGTCTAATTGGCCATATGTCTAATCAGCGCCACTAGCGGATGGTCAATTGGAAAAATAAATTCCAATCTTAACGATTTCTTAACTTTATTACTAGGACGCTTATGGTGCTTGTATTATGGAAAATAGTTATTGAAATTTAATTTTTTTTCTTTTTTTTTTTCAGTTAAACATTTTGTGTATCAAACATTTTGGACTTCTACGGCAAAACTACGCTCAGGAGCAACATTTGGTGGTGAGTTTTTTTATATCGCTCAAATATTCGAATTGTTGATGAATTATTATTTCGCTATGTGATGCATATGAAATGAACAAGGCGTTTTAGATTTTTATCCGTTATGGTGATAAGTTTCGTGCAAAATAATTTGTTGAAATAATGCATTTGTCTCCTCATTATTTGAACTCTCTACTTTGTCTTCATTTTTATAGAGGTTCAATATAATAAATAATAGGTTCATAGGCAAAAATATAATCAAACTCTCTTGCTTTGTATCCAAAAGGTTTTACTGAGTTGTGTAGCTTAATCATATAGAGGTATTTAAGTAACACAAAAAAATGCTTTATATACATATGTTCTCAAGTCGTAAAATTAGCTTCATTCATGGTCTAACTTCGTTTTCACTCTTTTTTCCGTTGCAAGTCAGCTTTTAAGGCCTATAAATTATTTAAAATAGAAGCAAAGCTTGACTACTGAAGAATCCAATAAGGTAATCGGAAAAGAAAACAAATTATTTAATTACCAGTATTTATTTCATAGCGCAGCTCTACTATTTCAACTTTTTCTTAATATACATTCAGTTTATTTATCATACCAAAAATGCTTCAAAACTATCAGTGTTTTACATAGTATTTAACTTTTAACACGTAAAGAAAATTTGTATTTTCCTATGCTCGAAATATACCAGTGTTATTTGAGCAAGCCTTATATATTATGCAATAAATCTAGCATCACGCAAACCGTAGGGGTCAATGTGCCAAATAAGCATTATTATATACTATGGCGGAAGGCAGACTTCGTGCCATTATGTAGGTCGAACGAAATGATGCAATTCCCCAAAGGACCTCGCTAATTACGACTCAGTGATCACGTTTACGCCCTCTTTAAAAACTAACCGCGACAGTCAGATAGTTAATGACGAAACAAAAAAAGAGAATGGTGTTATATTTTTCATAGCTGTAAAGCCCATAACAAATACATCACGCTAGTGGTATATTGTTCATAGTTCATAATCGTTAAATTGCTTAATGCAGGTAATTGTAAATGTAGATAGGGAATTAGTGAGATGACAATTGCGTGTAGAATAACGATACAATTAAAGTTAAAATCCTTAAATTACACAATAAATATATTCACTATAAAAATGTAGCGTTACATGACTTTGGCCATCTGTACACAAGCCTCATCAGGTTTGATTTACTTATTCCCCGTTTAATTTTATTCACTTAATGTCTTTGAATTCTGTCAATGTACCAATTTACAATTCTAAAGAAGAAAATATATTCAGAATAAAGTTTTGAATTCGCCAATGAAGCTCTAATCAAGCCTTACTCCAACTGAACATAGCTATTTTTAAATTTAATTTGAAAGAAGAGAATTTTTAATTTTTCTCTTTCATGCAGTATTGACCTTTCTACCCTGTAACGGTCTGAAGTTAGATCCAGACTGTAGATGTTGAGAGCAGCTACAGGGTGCTTCTTATGTTGAATAATCCTCTTCCGATGATATCTTAAAACCATAGAAAAACGCCTCTAAAAGGTTGAAAATATTGCGATACGATTCAAACTGAAAGAAAGACAAATTAAGAAATGGTTTCTTAACTCTGGCACAAAAAATATCTTTATTTTATATTTATTCTTTCAAAGAAAAAGATGACGTCCAAACCCATTTATCTAGATAATATCCAAAGCCCCAGTTAAGAATTAATCTTCAGATATAACCAAGTAGAGGCCCTCTTTAACAGAGTAACATTTTAGAGGACCCTCGGTTGCGAGAACGACGAATTATTGGATCCTTTTTTTCCTTTCGATGATAAACAGCCTTGAATTTTTTACGCCATTTTTTTTCCGGGACACAAATCTTTTAAGAAATCTTACGTATCACGTTGGTTTAGGAAAACTCGATAAATTTTTTGTTCTGTTCTCTTAGGCTCCTTTCGTTGTTTAAAACAATTTTATACTGTTTTGGACATAGCGCGGGTTTATAGTATAAAAACTGCGACAACGTAAAAATATTCTTTGAAAAATGCACCTGCGCTTTGCGTGATGTTCATCACGGTACATACAAAACACAATGATTTAATACAATGGTTTTATTTGGTCTGTAGGACTATGTCTATTACCACATCCGGTTACGGACGACTTTTTTTCTATTAAAAATAAACTCTGAACTTAATTTAATAAAATTTTAATTGAGTCTGACGACTGACTACTAAAGTATGGTCCAAAGTAATAATGGATGTACGTGTACTTTCTACCTTACTCTGGCATCTCTGGGTATAGTGTATTAACTAAACTGGGCGTTAATTGGAAGTAGTTTCTAAATAGAAAAAAGCAAATATGCACAAAATTTAACAGGAACAACTTAAACAAATTAGAAACCATCGATTTGGTTAATAATTTTTAGTAGGGCTTCCGCTTCACTCGCACTTAAAAATTTTTTCTCCGTGTTTCAAATAGTTCTGCGGATTTTTCATGCACAGGGCTCCCACCAGGTCCCTAAAAGTCCCTAAAGTCCTTATTTTCCTACAAGGTCCTTAATCTACCCTAAAATTGGTATTCGGTCCTTAAATCACCCTATTTTTATAAACCTCAGAAAAAGTATAAGGGTGACCTGAAAATGTCTTGTCTGAGATTTTACCAGAGCCCCAAATTCGCGGAGCTCGCTTCGCTCGCTCCGGTTATTTATGATTTACTTAATGTTAAATTTAAACGAATTAATTGGCTAATTTTTATAACAATAAAAAATCGTGCAAAAATTATTCGACTGAATTAAGACTGGTTTTCATATATGTTCGCCATGTACGTTATTGCAAATGGTCAGAGAAATTTGTTTAACTTAGTCAGGGAAAACCTGGAAAAGTCAGGGAATTTCATTCCAAAAATTTTGTACGAACCCTGTAAAGGCCCAAATTCCAGTTCAGTGGATTTTTTCAAAAACAGTAAACATGATACGAAAATAGTTACTTCTAATCAAAAAAACCTTTCTTATACATTAGAGCCAGTGTCAAGTCTTACCTACCGCTCCCTTAGAATAAGAATATAAACAAAAAAAAAAGTCAGAAATAATATCCTATTTTGTCGAAAAAATAGAAAAGAGTAATAGGTTCCTAACTGTTTGTGATATTTTCACAGAAAAGATATCATTTTGTTTTACCACTGGTCCCTTTTTGGTTCCTACTTTTAGAATTGAGGTCCCTATTTTACCCTATTTTTATCGTGAAAAGTCCCTTTTTCCCCTATTTATTTTTGAGATTTTGGTGGGAGCCCTGCATGCATAATCATTGTGTAATATGTTACATGAAAATGGAAGTTAGTAAGTATATGCTATTTTAATAATCTAAATTCATAGTACCGAATTATACTGCAAAATATGGCTTTCGAGTCGCTAATGTAGGCTATGCCTTTCGCTACAACAAGCGATTTTCATGCAACCGAAATCAGCGCGTCTAATCAGAACAATTATGTCCTGGTCAACATTAACACGGCTCCAACTGACGTCTGCTCTACTTTGTTTACTCTTCAAATATTGAACCTACAAATGCATGTCGTCTGCTCTAGATCATTGAAGGAGTACAGTATATGTTGTACTACTTATGTCTAGACGTTGCATCGTTTTTCCCGTTATATAATCCAGTCCTATGATTGGCTGCGAGAGGTTTTTGTTGCCATAGTTCGTCCCGCGCGAAAAGACACTTTTCCTTAGGGCCGGTTGAAAATTTTACGTTGGTGGTATTAGACTCTTTTTGCCTCGATTCCCGCCCCGTGGAAACCAGCCTTAAATGTCAGTATAGAGAATCAGAAAAACATCACCCATAATCTGCAAATCTCTGGTTTTTGCACTGCGTATTTTATGATCAAAAATCAATACTTGGTTGGCTAATAGACTGAATATCAACTTTCCATCGCTTCCAACATTTTTTACGGTACATTTTAAACGTTAACTTAGATATCAGATGGACTAGGGTTCATATTTATATAATTATTTTCGAAGTCGCACAACCCACCCTGATGTTCGGTACTTCGGTTGTACTACTTTTATTTCGTCCTCGGGAACATAATCCTCTAATCTTAAAAAAGCAGTCTCGTGAAGAGTAGAGTGTCTAAGTTTTTAGGGGTGTGCGAGTAGTTTTATTTTAGTTCTATGGAAATTCCTTTAGAATATCACTATTCGAAAGTCGAAACCCGATTAGACTAATTGAAAATCGAATATATTTGGAATAAATCAAGAATTCCTTTGTTAATCGAAAAAATTATAGAATAATCGAAGCAAAAATTATCGAATAATCGAAACAAAAATTATCGAATAATCGAAACAAAAATTATCAAATAATCGAAACAAAAATCCGATAATCGAAAACATTATCAAATAATTCAAACATTATCGAATAATCGTAAATAATCATCGACTAATTGAAAACAATTATCGAATATTCGAAAACAATTATCGAATAGTCGAAAAAATTGTCGAAAGCCGAGAAAAATTCTATTACTCTTAAACCCAGAACATTATTCGAAATATTAAATTATTAATGTATCATTAAAGTTGGTTTCGTTAAAGCTAGTACCTGGTCTACAAGCATTTATTTTATAGTCGAACAAGTTAGTCTAATTATAGCGTCTAATTTACGATCAAATCGACACTATTATCCAAATTTAATAAGCATTTAGTTAAATTTTTCAATTGGAAAAACTTGATCCGTGCTGATATATTCCTATCCTAGTTCTATCGTAGCTAACCGAACAATAAACAATGTTTTTGAGCGTTACTTCAAAAGAGAAAATAATCGAAACAGGCGAATAATTTTCGCGCAGCCCTAGCCCAAATTCGTAAAATACCGATTTTTATATCTATCTTAAAATTTTACGTTTTCAAACCTTTACCTTCCCGTTGCTGAACCAAAACATTTTGCTCTGGACATAAATTTAAGTCCAAAAGGAGAATAGAGGTATATTTTCAACATAAAAGTATACTGGACTCTAGAAAAGTTAACCTTAAAAAGCACCGTTTCTTGGCGTTATGTAAGGTGCACTTTCAATGTGCCTCTATGGAAAAAAACTCAGGTTCCGAAAGTTCAATAAATTGGAGAGATGAAAAAGGAACAGTGAACCAGACTACGCGGGAACCTTCCTTCCTGAGAGTGGATTGTTCCGCAAAAATGCGTGTTATCAAAAATGTAAATAAAAAGTTAAAGATCTCCGGAAATTATTTTCGGTAACTCCATATGATATTAATGAAGGTATAAAACTATTAAATTACCTGATTATTTAGATAAGCGTTGTGTAGCTTCAAAGTTCAGAAATTGCTACGTCTAGTAGTTTTCATTCTATTTTTTACGCAATTCAAGCTACATAGCTAGAGAGACAGGGAAAACCTCTGTATCTGACCTTTAGGGTCTAAAGACCGCAATGGAAGGCCTGTCTTGATCCCCTACGGTCATGGGATTATCTCTCCCTCTACTTTTTGTGCCTAGCTTTTACCAAAATAGGAGGGACTTATGTGTTTTGGTGACTTGAACAGTGTGGCGAAAGCGTAAAAAGTTGTATGTGCCACTAAGTCTGTTTTCCCCTAGGGCCTTGTTGAGGTATGGTAGAGCATTATTTTAGTTATACCAAGAAGATAAGAAATTTATGGAAGATTATTGAACTGTACTTTATCGAAGGCATATAGAGTATGTAACTCTCACTAGTATGATGTAAGAGAGATTAATGGCCTTCTCTCATGAGTTTGGCCCGTTTTCATTTATTTCTGTAATATTCTTTGTTTGAAGTATTCATTCTGTATAGCTTCACCAGCAACGCGTTTTGGGTCCATTAGCTCCCGTATCCCAGTTCCCTCACAGGCTCCCGTAAACCCCAAAAGGTTTGCTCCACAGTTTTAGCGCACCGATCGTGATCCTCAGATTGAAATGGAATTTTTAACATTAAATAATAAAATTTTTCGTAACGAATTTTGCTATTCCCGAATGACATAACGATCCGAGTTAGGGCATTTTGTTTTAGCCCTTGCAATGAACATGACCGAAATCCGTCATGCAACTTTCTGATAGAAACCACACGAATGAGGTAGGAAGTAATCTTCATCTCAATTTCCATATTACGAAAAGAAATAGTTTAAACTGTCAGTCGTTTCATAAGTCTTTACCCCTTAACAGAGGGGTAATAATAGTAAATGTATTTAAATAAATAGTTAATGCGTGAAACATTGTGTATTAAAATTGTCCTTAATTTGAAACAACCGTTTCAATTATTCTCCATAGTACCTAACCTATTTTAGAGTGAGCTACCAACATTAAAAACTGGATCCCGAAAGAAAGCTCACGCCGTCCGAAAAGATAGATCACGCCGTCCGAAAAGATAGATCTTGTGTATTTGTTCGTCACGCGTGGCTACATGAAGGGGTTGAAATAGTTCACCCATGACCATTAATAGCCTTACCAAACACAAAACATTATCCCTAGATTATGGAATAAAGCACTGTAAAGGGCATTGAGTGATTTTTTTCCTCCAAAAATATATATTTCATTTTAATTGATCATTCATTAATCAAACGATAATTTTGATTAATTAAAGGCTCGAAATGTGTCCCGCCAAGGGAAAACCACTTCTGCTCTTATTGTTTAGCGTTTAGTAGAGAGAGAGAGAGAGAGAGAGAGCTTGGTTTTATGACCTAAAAAAGGTCTAATTTTAATGTTTGATTTTTTTAATACGGCGTAAAAATAATACATTCAATTATTCTCAAAGTGTGCATCTGTATGCTTTCATTCCAACAATATGTGGATGAGGATAAATAAATTGGATAATCGTTCCCAAAATGCAGAGCGCTAATTCTAGATTGGCTGTTGAATTCTTGAATTCTTAACTTGTCCAGAAGCTGGTTGTTGAGTGAATAAAACGTTGGATAACTCGAAGAATATATTTTATCAGATAAATCATAAATTTTTTTATTGATATCGCCTTTAAGACTGTATATATTGAAATAGCATTCTTAAATAGATTCTTTACTTCACAAAATGGAGTTTATCTTCATTTCAATAATAAGTAGAGCATACCTAAAGTGTAGAACCATCTCCAGACCGAGTAATGACCGCGTAAAAAGAAATGAGAGATGAAGAAATTGGGAAAGAAGAAAATTTGAAAAATAGAACGTAACTACTTCTTATTGCCTGCCATAAAAAATGGTGATGCCCAACTATCTAGAGAAATGGGCGACATCTTGTGGCATGACTTTAAACTAAAGCTAGTCTTAGTAAAGTCCGCATTCAGTGAATAATTAAAGAAACACGTACATACTATTATTTTAAATCAGTATCTGATCTTAGAACATCAACATTTGAAGCGATATTCTGAATTTAGTGTATTTTTGTTCTAATAGTTTAATCACACTGGACTTATCGGCCAAATAAAGCTCCATAAATAGTAAATCTATAGTGGAGATTTATGAATAAAATACTAGAACTGAGATAAACGATCTAAATCTTATAGATTTCTCATCTGGCTTGAGTATTTAGTGAGAAAGGATAATACAGGGGGAGTTTTTATTTCAGATGTTGAGCGTTGATTATTTGGAAGACAATGTTTAAAATGGTATTCCATAACCAAGAAAATAGTTTTGTTACAGAAAGTTTAATAATAATAGTTCTATGTTCGTGAAATAGGCATTCTTCATATGAACTATACCGTGATTCGATACAAAGCATTTCTGGTTATGTATTAAACTATTTAATTATTTACAAATCATTTCTGGTTATTTATTAAACTATTTAATCATTAACAAATCTTTTCTGGTTTTGTATTAAACTATTTAATCATTAACAAATCATTTCTTTTGTGTAATTATTAAAAACCTAGAACAACGTAAACACCAAGTTAGTGGTTAAAGCGTAATGTGAAATTAAGATTTTATATTAAAATCACTCGATTAAATAAAACCATGTTTTTATTTACCAAAAGTGTGACACTAGTCACACTACCTCTACTTTCTAATGCTAGAGACTTGCTAAGAGCTAGTTCGAAAACGACACTCGGTTTTGCAGCATATCTTCCTATGTAGTCTTTACTAAGCCTTTGACAGCGCCTTACCAGGCGTCGCTTAATGAATATCAATGACGTTTTATCTACGTCACTTCATGACTAGCTCTCAGTTACCAGTGACAAACTTAAGCAACGTATCTTATAAACTTCTGATAAATCATAGACCGCAGGAATAGTATGGGTTAACAAATTATTAAATCTCAAATGTTCTTAAGGCCACAATTATGTCACGCTTCTAAGTACATTCTTTAATCTGTAGAACTGTTTTCTCCTAACCTGTTGCAAAAATTTGTGTCATAATTTTTAAATAACGGCACTAAAATTAATACGTAGCGCATCAATTTTGCGGAAGGGGTTCATGGCCGTATTTAGAAGAAGATGTATTATCATAGATGGCCATAGTGCTTTATTTCTCAACTAAGGGTCTGTCACTGCATGAACCTTCTATATTGATGGTTCATGGTCACTGCTAATATTTCCGTTAGATGGATTTTCCTTAAATTTATTTGTAACTACAAAGTGTCAGGGCGTGATTTAAAATAAACATTATTAATAAAATTAAAAATATTTGAAATAACATTGCGTGGAATACACCATTCTATCAAAGGCGGCAGGAAAACTGTAACCCTTGGCAAGGACTAAATATTTATTTCTAAAATGGACTAGCAACGTTTCACTATTTTGTGGTTTTTGAAAAGTTTTATTCCTGTAACTTACACCGCGGTTGACCTTTTGGCTAGGTTTTGCTAGCCAAGGGTTTACCAAATAATATCAGGTATCCGAGAGAAAAATGTTGAAATAATGCTGAACTATTTGGTTTTTATTCCGAATTATGAAACCACACTAGAAACGGCAAGAGAGGTTTTTCAAACGTTACGGATTTGTTAACTGCTGACGTTGGGAAATAGTTAGTGAGTAGTCCTTACACTAAAGAGTAGCAATGTGTTCAGTGCTCGAAAGCACATTCAACGTTTTTGCACAGGTACCGGCACTAGATATCTGGCAACCCGGCTGTATGAAAGCCCTAGTTATCTATTTTTTTTTTTCGTGGTTAAGTGGGGGATGGCAATCTTCCGAATATTGGAACGGAGTATACTGGTTTGAAAGCCTCTGCCTGTACCAATAATTACACTGAGATAAAAAAAAATAACCCGACTAATTAGAGTGGCGTTAAATCGGAAGATTTGAAAGAGAAATAATTCTATAAGCGCGTATAGACGTGCTCAAGCGTAAAACTGAGCTTCAAAACGTACCAGACAGGACTCAAAATAAGCCAGGAAACATTTCATATCTCGACTGTCTAAAAATTCAGCCGTCTGTCTCCTAAGCCTTATAAACCGCCTCCAATAAGTTTGGAAGAGCGCCTGCCTACGGCTATAAACTCAACTAGAGGATAAATAAGCTTATATCCAATCTGGCACTATAGTAATACGGGCTATCTTATAAGAGTTAACCCCTTCTAGGCATCTCATTTCGTGGCTAGCGAATCCCCTTAAGACATCGAGCAAGTGTTATTCCCGAAACTGGGTGACGTGATTAAGTGACAAACGATTTCTCCATTGTGAGATTATAATGTTCTAGATTTACCGCAATACAAATCTACCAGAGCGTAAATATACATAGTCTGAATGACAGCTTGATGATTTACTTTTAGTGTCAATCAAATGAAAAACACTACGAACAATTTTTTAAAGAAACTAATATGGAACAAATTATACTTTTTAAAGCTTGCAAATGCATTCGGTTTTTATTAAGAGTCGGGTCAAACGTGATAATGTCTCGAACACCGTCTTTCAAAGAGAGATTACCATAATTTGGTCTAATAACGTAGGACGTTATGACGGTTTATGTCATGATGAAGCTCGATCTCTCGGTTTAGATAATTGAGGTAAAAGGTCACCTTTGTAATGAAATTAAATTGAAATTGCGACGCTCGTAGTGCTGAATGCAAAGTTATTGCATGTAGCAAATATAAACGAAGAATTTCGATTAAACTGCGAATTGTCAAATATGACTACTTTTCGATGCATTTGAAGTTTTATGTGTAGTTTCTTTAAACAAAGAAACAAATGATACGTTACGTGATTTTTCTAATTTTTTCCATTGCATTTTATATCATATTTTTCAAATTAATCTATCGGCAACTAAAATACAGTGTATTCAAAATAGGGTGGTAGGACTAAAGTATCGTTGAAACTGTTCTGCGACATTTTTTCCCTGCAAACTTCAAACTTACCATTTACAAGCTATAATTTCAGTGTTTTAGGATTTAACTAAGGAACCCAAAGGAAATGCTAATATTATTTATAGTTCACCCGTGAAACACTCTAAGCCTAACTTCTAAATGGTGGACTTTATGGCAATGTCATATATTCTTTTGCCTAAAAATCCTACAGAGAACCCATTTTATTTCGATGCTAACACCCGTTTTGGGACAACCTGTATATCTAATATGAGTGACCTTTTACCTTCAGCAGTAACTGGGAAGGAATTTTAATATTTGACAACCCTGTCTACGCTTTTGTCTCAATTTCAAAGATCAACTTACCAGTATTAGACGAATTGGAACACATTATTTTTTACGATAGTTCCGGGATAAGAGTATTTTAATTTTATAATCGTAAGAATAATGAATATAGCTACAAATTTTAAGAAGATACAAGAAATTAAGTTTCCGTAATCGACACTACGCGTTAGGCTCTTTGAATCCGTCAGGTGGCTGAGGTGGTACTTCCAAAAGAGTACTCCATGGTGGTTCTCGGAGAAGTCTAATGCGTACAATCCATTACGGAATCTAAATTACTTCTAACTCTTTATATATAGAAACATAGTTCCGAATTATTATTCATTATTTTATACGATCTTTCGATTTAACAGGAAAAAATTCAAAACTAAACTTCCCGAAGTATCCCTTTAATTGAAAATATTGCCACTTGTCTCAAATTGTTGCATGAACACTCGCTACACTATAGTTTTCCCTCTACGCTCGTACATTCGGATTAAAGCGGCCCAGCGAATCGCCCAAGGAGAAAATGGAATATATGGAAATCGCTCTAGAAGCAAATTTTAATTAGGAAAATTTAAGACAGTTGCAATAGAGAGGCGAGGGACCTTGAATTGCCTTATAATATACAGAGATGGAACCGAGAAATAGAATTATAGTAGATTAAACTCGATATACAACTTTCCTGCACGAGTCGAAAGGTAGAAATTGTTTTATGTAAATTATTCTATTTTGGAAAGGAAATTTTTCCAAAATTCTTAGATTCGTCTCATTTCTTTTTTGATATAATCAGAAGTAAAACACGACGAAGTTGGCCCACAAGAACGTTCTCTGATAAAGGGATGTGACATGTGTCTACTTTTGTTTGTGTTTTTATTTTTTCATTAATTGCCCATCAATCGAAAACCACGGTTAATTTCTTTTTTAAATTTTAACTTGAATTACTAATTAGTGCATCAAAGAACAGGAGTATCGACGATTGTAGTAAAAATCTCTCTGGAACAATCACCACCCACATTTACTTAATTTAACGCCGAATTAATTAACTGCCGAAACAAAAGAGTAACGCTCTTATCATATACCTGAAGTTTACCGAATAAAATTTTCCGTAGCTTTAATTTTCTAAAATGAATTCAAATTAAATCAAATACATCGACATTTTGTATCTTTAATTATATAACTTGGTAGAAATGTTGCCTTAGAAACAAGAACCGACGAGAAGTCTTCATCACTCAGAGAAAGCGAGGGGGTAGACACTCTGTATCTCTGTGTACACCTGAGTTCAAAAGAGTTCAGCTTTGACAGTGCATTGAGTTCAAAGCCTTCGGAACTCAGAGTTCAGCTTTGACAGTACATTGAAATCAAAACATATTGTACACCTGAGTTCTCACGTGTCTACCCCCTCGAGAGAAAGTAGCTTTGAGTCGAAGTTAATCAATTTTCTTCTAGTTAGGAATAGTGTGTTTAAGATATAAATGTAGTTTGATTCAGATCTACAAAGTGAGCTTCTAGTTTAAGTAAAAGTTCGATACATGTTATTCTTTCTTTATAAAACGAGCCCAAATTTTGAAACGTTGTCGGCTATTTCTTTTACAAAAGATAACAACTTCGTTCAGTGAGCTTCTAGTTTACGCGAAGTATGGCTTCAAATTTAATTTGAAACTTTTATTTTAGGGTTTAATTATATATTTTAATCATTTTCATTTAAGAAACACTAATTTTTAATTAAGATGCAAATTTTAATCTTGTCGAACAAAAATCAGTATTACGTAAAATTAGTAGCTTTAATATGGTCCATTTTTTTTTAAGTTTTATTGCCGTTTTTAAATTATAAGCATTAAATGCGATGAAATGGCACCTCGACGTGGTTTGCTATCCAATAAAAGTTCTTATATTGCTTAGTGTAAAAGCATTGCATTACACAGTCAATAAAATAAATCAGACTTTTGAAACCAAAAGTTCAGTGTAAAGTTTAACTTCAATGATTAATTTACTCGAAATAAAATAGGCAATATTAAACAAAACAGACGCTAATAAATCTGAGTAGTAAATCATGATATAAACCCTGATTCACTATTAAAAAGGCCATTCATAAATCAAATCATTCAAAATCAACAATGTTCATTGATTTTATTATTCATACCCAAAACTCGTCTTGACCTCTGGCTAAACTATTCCATTCTGAATTCTATCTCCATAAAAAATTAAATAAACGGACTTAGAATAAACGTCCTGGTCGGTCACCGTTATACATTGCTCTTCAAAAAAGAATAAAAAGATTAAATTTTGAAAAATAGATCAGAAGCAGCTGTTGGTAGGCAAGCAGTCTTCTAAAGTAGATGCGGCTTAATCACCGTTTTCGCCTTTAAAATATTGCATATAAGGCACCGAAGTAAGCCACCATATATTTGGTACGTAAGAAATGATAGTCTTATTTTTAGTGTGAAATTTGAAACCTCAGATTTATGTAGAATTTCCTGCTTTGATAATACGTATTGCAAGCAACTTTCAGCTCTATAGCGCCAGTAGAGTACATGTTTCTCTTACCTATATTTTTCAAGAAAACTTCGCAGACTAGGTAACGTACCGAAATATTTACAAATTTCACTGAAGGGGCAGAGTTTATTTCCGTGTATTGAAATCATTTGAAGGACAAAGCTAAACCCCGCTTGATCACAGAACTTTCATTTCATTGTATACTAAATAGATGTTGTTGAAGAAATTTTTCAAAACTGAACCATTTGAGTGACTGCCACCAACCTAATTATTTAACTAATGGATTTCAACTTGGATGTAACATGTGTTTTTTGGTGGTAAATTATAGTTCAGTTTACTTTGGTGCCCGAATAACGCCAAAACCATTACGTTTGACCAGCCACACTCCAGATTCTAATCTCCAGTCCCCAAACGGTATCCATTCACACAGCCCGTTTATCTTCTTCGTTACGTAACGTCTTCCCTTGTCAGTATTTGCAAAAGCAGATTCAACTTCCAAACCACTGGCAACTGAATTACGTATCCTTCATTGAAAATGCAGGACACGCGCAATCCCACTTTTCACTATACAACATTTGGCTTCCGGGTTCGGTATAATTTTGGGAAGTGAGGTGGTGTGCCAGGTCTGTTGCCACGTGGGGCAGCGAAAGAGGGATTGGGTAAAGCTAATAGCGTCAAGATAATCACCGGATTAAAGCGCTAAGCCAGTCGGATCCACAGGACCTCCAATTTAACTCTCCCTTTCTCTCGAGCGAAAGTCCCGCCCTGAATGTAAATTAGGTCGTTGGGCTTGAAAAATACCAATCTAACATGATAGTGGGTTACGCTTGACATTACACTGATTTTTTTAAAGGTATACTTACGAACGTTTTCCATTGATAGCAAATGTTACTCGATCGTTTTGTTTAAAACTGTAGATACTGAAATTCGAAAACATTGAAATATTTTGCATTTATCCCGAATAAATTAACGGAGATAATTTTTTTCACAAAAATAGTTTAATTACATCACATAGAGTGAGAAAATATCATTGCCGATCGAAACATTTTCAAAATGGATTTTTTATGAAAACTATAAAATACCATCCAAATCGATTAAAAGAGACTATGTACATGGTCGAATAGTAATCCTCGCTTGACCCACTCGCCACGGAAATAAAATAGAGGTTGAACATGTAATGTGTTCATAAATTGGCCAACTATAATTTTTCTTCCAGCTTGCTGACATCTGACGGTCTTGAAATGGTTAATGGGAAGTTAGATCCACTTGGATGTTACTCTGGTTTTCTAGTCAGCTTATATATGTATGATAAGGACGGGGAGGAATGGGTCGGTTTGAAAAATACGTCGTCTAGTATTAGGTTTTTATGTAGATTGAAATTTGGTTGGGTGCCGTTTTCGGTGCCTATTTTTTGAGTGGATCTTATTGCATTGTAATGCAAATTTTTGGGCTACATTGATTTTTTTTTTTGATAAATGAACGCATGGTATTCAATTCAATTCAATCAAGTGTTTATTGCGTGTCCATAACACCTTTCGGCTTTTTACAATGGGTCACGACTTCTTAAATTAAAAATCTAAAATTTAAATTAATATAAAACAAAATGTAAACGTTTCAAATACAATATCTAAATTAGTTTTCGTTGTTGCGGATTACTTTTTATTCAATTAAATAAGTTATCCTTCTTTTTAAAATATTTTTTTATATAAAAAATTGAGTGAGTAAATAAGTCTATATCTTTATAAAAATTTCCAGTAACTTGTATCCTAGAAATTGGATTGAGTTGCTGCGGTTTTTACCTCTCCGAGTGACGTATGTCTCGGAGAGGTTCTAATTTCGACGTGTCTGTGTGTGTGTGTGTGTGTGTGTGTCTGTCTGTTGTTACACCCACGTGACCGCGTTCGCAGTTTGCAAATCGGAGCAAACGTGTTCTCAATTTCCGGAAATTTCGAAAATTGTATTACACTTACAGGCTATTACTCCATTGCCTGTCTAACATCACCAGCCTCTGGTCTTTGTCCATCCCACATGGACACCAGTCTGTACACACTGGCTTCTAATCACAATCATCTGCTGCTCTTTGTCCATCCCACATGGACACCAGTCTGTACACACTGGCTTCTAATCCCCACCCTCTTGTGATCTTTGTCCATCCCACATGGACACCAGTGTGTCACACTGGCTTCTAATCACCACCGTCATCTGCTCTTTGTCCATCCCACATGGACACCAGTCTGTACACACTGGTTTCTACACACCACCATCTTCTGGTCATTGTTTTTGTCCATCCCACATGGACACCAGTCTGCACACCTGGCTTCTACTCCATCATCATCGTTAAGGTTAAGACATACGCGGCGATCGGCCAGGGTTACGAGAAACGTCCGGCCTCCCTAAGGTGGGGCTTCCACCAAAGGTTCACGCAATTGCGCTGTTCTTATCCATGGCTGCGATTCGAAACCCTTATATACTACCTATTTTAGTAAGGCGAAGCAACCGGCGTATGCTTCATTTCAAACGACAATATTAGTCAAGTCTCTCAAGAATGTTTAATTGTTCTTTTTTAAAACGATGTAACGTTCAATAAGGCGAATAACTAACGAAGAAAATATTAAATATTAATTATATTTATTTTAATATTTAAGATAATCTTGTTTCTCAATTCAAAATTAATACGGAAAGAGTTAAAAGCAGTCTATGTTTTTGTCTGTATGTGTCCGTCCGTTGTTACAGTAGTGCGCTGCGTTAGAAGTTCGTTTTGTTTTGATGTGTAAAGAAATCCAACACAACCATAATATTCCCTTTATCCTTAATATAAACTGAATATGTGGAAATATTTTTCGTAATTATGATGCATTTAGTACTTTTGTAGCTTTAAAGCTCTATTTCATTTTGATATTCCAAAGATTTTTTTTAATATTATTATTTAAAATGGATGTTTATATATTACTTAAGCTATACTACATCTGTTTATAGCATAATCCTTTCTAAAATTATAGTGAATACAAACACAACGCTGCTATGTTGGTCAAATGAACTCTTATTTGTCAATAGGCCTAGTGAACCAAAAAGTAAAAGTTTGGGTTTGGTTTTCGTTTCTGTATGCAGAGACATTAACGGTTCAGAGTGAGCCGAAAGTTAAATACACTTTTAAATAATTAGGCTTAGATTTATAATCATGGTGGAAATCTGGGTCGCGTTCAGCAGAGCCTCGCGTTGCTGAACGCGGCCCAGGGATTTTGTTTTTGAATTTTGACGTCACGGTGCTTAGCGCTGAGCTAGCGCGGTCTTCAAAGAAAATAGTCTGCTTTTTTGATAACGTGACGTAAAATGCGTAGTTCTCAGCTTGGCGAAAAAACCATGGAGGAATTAATACAAATAGCTCTATGGGACTATAGCTATTTAATTGGCGTGAAACCAGTTGATCACGCGAGAATTTTAAGAGATATGTTAGTTTCTAATTTTAATTATAAAAGTTGTTATCTATCACTATAAATATGTTATCCTACAATTTTTGTTAAGCCTTGGTACCTTGCACGCTTTATTGCGCTAGCGTCATTTATAAAACGCCAATGACCCGTTTTTCCCCCATCGGATGATTTTAATGTGTACAAGTATATCATTATTGGATGTAAAATGTCGTCTGATTTACAGTAAATTTGCTATGCTTTGTATACTGCGTTAATATTTCATAAATTTTAACTTAAGAAACATTTCCATATCTGGGTAAATAAGTTTGTAAGTAGTCGTCTTGACTCGGAGAGGTAATATTTTGGATTTCCCAACTTGTTTGTAATAAAAATTGGATTTTAGGCGCGTGGGACGGTTAGGGACATTAATACAAATTTTCGATAGCAAATAAGGACTGTTTATTTTGCTCATTAATAATTTCTTTAGAAAACATAATTCAAGCATATGCCGCCTATATCTCAACGATTGGAGTCCCAAGTATTCCATTACCTTATTATATTTATATTGAGTTTCACATTTGAAATTAAAATAATAGTACTCTATAAACTTTCTTTGGACTCGCTCAATTTTATCCAGATTTGTCTCGCAACAACCTCCATAAATTAAAATATTATACTCAAGTATGCTTCTAACGAGAGACATATATAATAGTTTAAATACTTTTCCTGAATTTAAAGATTTGGCAATTCTTAGGGACATTGATAGCGTCTTTAGACCACGAGAAGTAACTTGAGATATTTGTTCATTAAAGTGCAATTTATTATCAAGAATTGTACCTAGATCTTTATGGTAATCAACTCGAGATAAAACAATACCATCAAGAGTGTAATTAAATAAAAATTTATTAGTTTTTCGTGTATAAGAAACAATTGTAGTTTTCTGACTATTAAGAGGTATTTTGTTGTCTTTACTCCATCTATTAACGCCATCAATGTCACCTTGCAAGGCTAAGAAATCAGTATGCGACTTAATAACCCTATACAGTTTAGAGTCGTCAGCAAACTGAGAAATCTCCGAAGAGTTAATATATTCCGACAAATCATTAACATAAATTGTAAATAGTAAAGGTCCTAAAGCAGAGCCTTGTGGAACACCAACAGACGTAGCATACGACTGCGTAGTCATTTGTCCATTACACTTAATTATATTTAGTCTGTTTTGTAAAAATGATTTTAAGATTTGCAAGATATCACCACTCATTCCATAATTGCCAAGCTTACTAAATAAGATTTCATGGTCCATTAGATCAAAAGCTTTACTGAAATCAAGAAACACACAATCGACTTGCTCACGCTTAGTCAGACTGTGTGTTACTCTGTCCATAAATTCCATGATATTAGTAGCTGTTGAACGACCCTCACAGAATCCATGCTGTGTTAAACTCATTACTGGTTTAAACCAGTAACTAATTGACTTGTGTAATACCATTTCAAAAATCTTGGCAAATATGCAGATTAGGGCAATTGGCCTATAGTTTCTACTATCTAATTTAGAACCTTTCTTAAAAACGGGAACTACAACCGAAGTTTTCCACTTATTCGGAAATTTGCCTTGACTTAATGACTCATTAAAGATATGCGTCAGGATTTTAGCTAAAATATCCGAGCATCCCTTAATTATAAAGGCCGGTATACGGTCAATCCCTGTGGAAAACTTAGGTTTCAATTTAGTAATTGCCTCTCTTACATCCAATTCTGTAATCGTTAACTTATTGAGATAAGAACAAATCTTAGGTTTGTGTATAAATTTACTAGTGTTAACATTAGTATGAGCGACATTAGTGATATTATTTACATCTTTCTCTAAATTAAATAGTTCACGAAATACTTCGGCAATTTCATCAGGAGCGGTAAGTAATTTTTGTCCACTCTTGATCGATATGTTATTGTCAACTGGTTTCAGCCTGGAATTAGCATAGGTCCATAGTTTTTTCGGGTCTTTTTTAATATTATCGACTATTGTGTACGCATTCTGTTGTTTGTCGTTTTCTAACAATAAAGCCGCTTCCTTTCTTAGTGCCTTATATTTTAGAAAGTCAGCTTGATTTTTTCTCCGCTTAAATTTTCGATGAAATACTTTTTTCTGGGCAAGCACTTTCCTTAATTGTTTACTAAACCAATGAGGGTAACGAGATTTAGGTAAATAGGATTTTACTGGAATATATTTCTTCATTAATAATAAACGTACGAGTGTTCATACTCAAATTGCAATATAAACATAAACATTACTTTCGGCGGTTATAATTGATTGTGAGCCAGTGTGGTACCTACTTTCCCGCTATTAGGATTTTGAAAAATGCACTTAAATCTCAGAAAATATTATTAAAAACAACATATCATTCATTCGTACCGAAGAAGTTCAGTCATGGGCACTAGTGTCTAACCCCTTGTTTGGTAGTTTATGTTAACATTATTCCGACCTACATCAATCGAACCTAATTTTACCTCGGTACTAAATATAAGTTTTTGCACCGCGGGTCAAAGGTAATGTACGCACCTTTGGAAACTCACTATGTTGTCTGTAATTTAATGAAAGGGCCTATAATCCTATATTTTTGATATTTTTCAATATAGCACAAATTGTATCTCTTTTATTCAGATCACATTTGACCTGCCAAAATTTGCGGAGCTCACACGCTCAAGAATATTTTACATTTCACTTTCTTTAAGTTTCAAATTAAAACTGAATTTGTAATTTTGTTAGATGTATTACTTGGTTTAAGCCAAGAATAATATTACATATGAGCACTTTTTATCCTATCCTGTTTGGTCCTATAAAATCCTAAAATTTGTGGAAAAAATAAATTCTAATTTTTCTATTTGTAAGGAATTTAAATATGTGGCTGAAATCCATGTTCAACAGTATTAATCGATCATTCCGCATTCATAATTTTCCTTTAAACTTATGTATTTAGTAGAGATGGGCCGATACCAGTTTTAACCGATACCGATATCATTCTATACTTGAGAAACTGATACGTACCGATACCGATATTTTACCCGATCCTTCGAATAAACCGATATTAAACGGATACCGATAAATTAACCGATATCAATAATAACTATAAATGAGAAAATAGATGCTAGTATTTGAAGTAGACTAGATATGTAAAACAATTTTGAGAATTTCTTATATTTTTTTTTGGTGGCCCGTGGAGTAACAGAATCCCCAGTTATACGTCTGCTCACTCAGCTGTAATTCTCTAGGCTTGTGATTCGTTAAATATTTAGTTTTATGGCGCCATCTAGTCTCAACATAAGCATTTTTCTTTAAAAAATATTGAGTAGAAATGTCGGTTCATTTTTAACCGATACCGATATATCGGTGCCAATAATGATATGGCATCGGCCCAACTCTAGTATTTAATATATTTATGGTCTTAATAAAATGCACTTGGAAATTGAAATAATTTATTTTAAGCATGACATTCTATCTTTGGATAAGCATTTACACTAATTTACCTTTGTTAAGAAATAGAGCTTTCTAATCATAGTGTATATCTAAAAATTCGAATAACTTAAAATAGTGGTTAACCGATTCCGCAACAATCAAGGCTAAATCCCAAAGAAAAGTATTTTCTTTAACCATCTCTTCCCGCTCCTCTCACTTCCGAAAACTATTAATGGACGAGCCATTGCATGACAAATTCACTAGGGAATAGAGCACCCTTAGATGAAAAGGTTTTGCGCCATTGACGCTCGTACGCATGGCTAGCCCCTTGACATATTACCTCTCAAAGTAGGCTACCCGGCGGCCATCAATTTTAAAATTAGGGTTCGCACTCTCCTACTTTAATGTAAATACAATGCGCATGTTCCATATGGCCTAAGGCCCTAGGCTATAAAATCAGTATCCGTGCTTGAATATATCTCTAGCATAGCTTTATGTAAAGAGAGTAGTGGTATTGGGATAGACTATAATTTAAACCACAAGTTAATATTGCAACTTGGAGCATGACTTTGATTAAAGATGTCAGATATTCCTTACGAAAACGAGAGTACAAATGTTCATACTGGAGATATATTGTTAAAAAAATTTAAAGGAGTAAATCGAAATGAAGTTTTCCTTTATGGAATTAGATGGAGCAAAACTTATTTAATTTCCATACGTTAGGAGTAACGTGCTACGCAAAATTTATCAAGTTTAATTCAGGTATACTGAGTTCAACATGTTGAAATTTCAATAAAACCTGGTGAAGTAAGGATCCAATCTTGACCAAGTGAAAAACAAGTGTGGATGCAACCTTATTGAAGTTTTGATCATAAGTAGATCCAATCATAATTAAGTCTTAATAATATGGATCGAATCATGATCATGTGTTAACCTCATGTATAGATCCACTTAATCAAATGTAGATCCTCTTGTAACTTTGATGCGCAAGACAACCTAAACTATATATAATAATGCCCAGTTTATCCAAATTTGAAAGACCAAATTCATAGTTTCTCGCGGATTTTCATGTACTTAATATTGAATTTTGGAATATTATTCTACTCGTTATCTTTTGATAGATAGTTGAAAAATCAATTGCATTTGCTTTTCTGATAAAACGTTTCCCAGTCCTTGGCGGTCACCACACACTACAGACTGAGAAAATTTGGGCAATCAGCCAGTGCAAACAAAACTGTCTGGCAGGCAAATTAAGAACTGTTGAAGTTGAACAAGAAAATAACGCACCAACAAGAGCGGGAATTTATCACTACAGCCTACTCGCAAAGAGTAAATGATGAATAAGCTTCGAAATAGCCAGCTTTTTAATTTTTTTTTGGAAAGAAGTTACAGAACCAGACGTTATTCAAGTGAAAACTGGATATCATTAGATGTCGAAGAGCAATCACTTTGACATTGCATGATTAGATATTATGTTTTTTTATATTATGGAGGTTTCAATGTAAGATAAGGCACGTACGTCCGCGACAAGGCTAGATATTATGTTAGTACCTTCAATTCTGGTGATTTTAAATTTTTTTTAAAATTACACATAATCGCAAAACTATAGACCATGTGACTAGCCGCTTAAATAGATTGAAAAACTTGCAAGATCTCTAAAAGTTAATTTCCTTCTTACAAAATTAATTTTATATATTTCTTATCTTCTGACTTGCCTTTAAATAAGGACTCAGCTCTTTTGGAAATATTTAAAGCTGCTATAATAGGAGTAATTACAATATGAATACAGTACATCCCACGGAAAGGGCGGGTTGAATATTTAGTTCATCCCGTCATCCATAGGGCTCCTTTCATTTCGCATCTCCCGAAGGACGCCGAATTTAGTTATGGCTAGCTTTAAAACAGATGCTTGTTTTTAACAGAATCTCTCTCATCGGTCTCTATGCATAAATGGCTAGCTAGCTCCCTTATCTTTCATCCAGCGTTTGATAGTTAGGGTGACTCACTAGGGAGAGATTTGCCTTATCCCTGCAACAAGGTACGGATTTGCGGACTAAACATGGCTTCCCCTTCGTGCTTTTCAAACGTCTGCCGTCTATGAGCAACAACCTTCCACTTATTAAACAGTGGTTCAGAAACAGTTTACAGTAACGCCCCTAAGGTAGACTAGCAACTTTTTTTTGTGATCGCTTGTTAGCAGTGAATGGTACTTAAGCTTTGTTCGGAATGAAAAGAAATATCCCTGAAGCGCAATTTCACGGAAAGAAACGGTAGTTTAATGGCGATAATTATTCACCTTCGAAATTTAATTAACGTCAACTTAAAATTAAACTTAATTACTTTAAAAGTAACCAAACTTAACATTAGCAAGCTTAATGTTGATTTTGCGCCAAAATCATTTCTTTGGTTTAGTTCACAAATTCGCCGCTTTCTCCCTTCAATGCTGGGAGAAAATGCTGATGTACAGCGATTATATATCGTTCAGTACTTATAGGGAGCTGTAATATGATCCACTTATGGCAAGACTTAAACGAATTAATTGTGCCACAAGTACCATTATAACGGTAAGTAAGACACTCAATAATGCACGATAATGGAGGTGTGATTCCAAGTATGTAATAGTTGTCCATTTGGGGCAGTTCCCGAACATGGCATACTAGGGATAATCCCTGTTGAACGAATCCGTCAGGGTCATTAAGGAAACTTAAGTGCTTGTATCTTCTTTAATATTGCAAATAGAAACGTGGTTCCTATTGATATATTCATTATTCTATACGTCTTTTGAATAGAGAGAAGATAATTTTATTGTGGAAAATGCCATTAAAAAATTTACATTCCGTTAACGAGAAGCGTCATAATTATTGTTGTTATTACTTACAAGGACTCTGACCTCCGTAACATGAACTCTTTTTATGCGATAAATCGAAAGTTCCTGATGCTATTATGTAGTTCCATATAGGCTATGTTATGTAAAATTCGGGCCGGGCCGAACTTGATTCTCATTTAATCCAAATTCAAATGAAAGATAATTTAAATGAGTATAAGCTTCCAAGAACAAATGTGACGAACAATTTTCACACGACGCCAAAGCAAATATGAATTCAATTCATTGATTTTATGTAAAAAAAGTATAAAAATTACAACTGCACTACTACTGCTTCTTGAGTTAGTTGGATTTTAATGAGTAAAAGCTGATCCTGTTACCATGCTTTACGTCAATACACACTATATAACTTGACGTTTGACAAGAGGTCAAAATGTAGTTGAGGTTAAGAAATTTTAACAAAGGCGGCATAGTTTTAATTCCCCGCCTCGTAACTATATCTCCTGCTTTCTCTATTCAATACCGTGTTTAATTTTAATTTGGCAAGCACTCAAGTGTTATAAGATCTGAAGTTTTTTATTTCTGTCTTTTTCTGATTTTCATTGATGTTAATTGAAGTAAATTAACGATTGATGTCAATTGTCAAATGTTATAAGCTCGTTTTTGTGGGGCCTATATTGAAGGCTTGGTGATATGTTCAAGGTTTTTAAACTATTTATAGCGAACCGAATAGACATAATGATTCTTAATAGCTAAATTTCAATTTAGTTTTTCTGTGTGAATAAAGAAAAGTAGAATCTATAAATGAAAAAATGCAATGACCCAAAATTGCAGTTTTAACTCTAAATAAGTAAGTTTTTTCTATAGTTTTATCATAAACAAGCAAGGAAGCTTCTTATTTAAAGTCAGTTTAAACAAGCACGATTTGGAGAAAAGTTTTAGTCAAAAATTACAAATATTCAGAGTGAAATTTCGTCTGATGAAGCATATTTGTCTTAACAAGCAAACACAATCATTTATTTCAACATATACAAGAAAAATTAGAAAACAATTTCAACCTAAACAAGCAATATTCAGAATCAGTTTTATCTTTAGCACGCGATATTCTAAGTTACCTTTACTTCTAATCAATGCAAATTAAGGTCTACGTTTTAACCAAAACGTCGGGATTTTAAAGGGTATGGGAATTTACTAATTCATATCATATTTTAGCAGGAAAGTGGTATTCTATATTAGACTTTCAAGTCTCTACTTTCAAAATATCAAGTTTTTAATATAATTGAACCAAAATTTATATTTTTAAAATCCATTGAAAAATCACGAAAACTCAGTTTCGATATATCAACAATGTTGTCTTGTCGAGCTTGTTCGCCTGCTTGATGACATCACTATGACGTGGGGAAAAAAAGCGCGGGAATCCTATACGCGCGAAGTATACGCGTCTCGAGCTTTGTCTATGCTTCTCCCCTGTCTAAACTCTGGGCCTGATAGCGGAGAGAGTGGCACCATCTCGAATGAAAAATGTATGTGACGTCAGCCAACAGGGAAACGTTTTAGCCTTTCTTTAAAAGTGGATTTCAAATAATTTCATATGAAGCATTTTCAAATGCATTTTGCCAAATGACCAGAAATCTGAGAATTAAAAGCTTGATATTTTTAATTTCACAGTAATTAATTCTATCTTTTGTTATATAAATCAGAGGTTTTTCAAACGAAGCTTCTCATACCCTTTAAGCTTAGTTTAAGGCAAATAAAAATTAAGCTTGCCCGTTACATGTTGCCTAACGCTGGAAATTCGACTTTTCCCCTTCGAAGTCTTCTATTTCAGCATTAGAGCTGGGAACCGTGATTCAGTCTCTGGTCTTGTACTATCCCGGTTTTCTAAAGTGAATGTACCTTTCAATGTCACCAATGACATGACTCAAGTGTAGAAATAACAGTCAAAGATAAATATTTACTTAACCGAGCGTGGGAATATTTCATCAGTAGTATTAGTCCATTTGAGCGCCACAGATGTCGAAAGAGCCTCGCTTCGTTTTATCCGGGAAAATATATAGTCTTGAAGGAGAGAGGGATGGAGTGGGAATCCCATACCTATTACCAGAAGTGGTATGATACTAGAAGTATTGAGCTAACCAAATTCTTCACTCGGCATTAGTGAAAAGACTTGATAAAACACAAACGGTTGGCCCTCTAGTTACGGTTTCAGAATTTTCCCTCCGAAACGTGAGACGCTCGCGGTGGTAGACGGCCGAACTAGATTCAAGGAGCCGCGCCGGTGTTCGGCCGCTTTAGGTTGAGGGGAAGGGGGTAGGAAATGTTTTTGGAACTCGACCAATTTTTTTCTCAGTAGTGTAGGCGCGATGGAAGCGGCATAAAATCCTCAAATTTGTTCACTAGTGCCAGGATCTATTACCAATGCTAGAGCCCTTCACTTCTAGTCTCATACCACTTCTGCTATTACATATGTATTCCAACCTACTGCATCGAAGTCCTCCCAGTATCCTCGGCGTTTAGGTATGGTCGTACAGTACGGACTCGTAAAGGGCGCCCCCTCTGTCTGAAAAATATAAGCAAGTTCTCATATAAATTCAATGGCGCTACGAGGCAGCACTTAACAATCGCCTACCGAAGGGTATGTATGGGCGTGCGCAAGGTACAGTGGGAGAGTTTCGGTGCCGCAGGTCGCCCGTCATTATTCCAATCCATCTTACCTCATTTATCCCTGATATAATCACATGATTGGCCGCCATTTATGGAGAGAGGATTGGCAAAGTTAACTCGATCACATTCGTGCGCGCGTTTGGGGGCGTGGGTCTGTGGTTTTGGTCTGCTTAGCAGTTTAGAGAACTAAAGGGCACAATTTTATGAATTGCAGCGTCTACGCTGTATTTTTTTAGGGGTTTTTTTTCATCCACGTATAGAAATTAAACTTTGCAATTTAACTTAAGAGTTATTGAAATTAAGGCAATTGAGTTTGCCACAACCAAAATTATAAAGTTTACAGATGTTCTGTTTCTTAAATCGGAGAGAGTAGCAGCCAGCAATCAATTTAAAAAAATACTTGCCAATACTAGGGGGGGGGGGGTACGGCTTTGGACCTCCAAAAATGGCACTCGGGTTAAGTTGCCGAAAATTTATCGTCTGCAGTAGCGGCGGCGCTGCTTCAATAAGGACCAATACTTGAAAATTAGCATTAAAGTAGGGTTCGTTTAAAAGCAAGCAACAACTTTTCCATTTGTTTCACATTGCATAGCGAAAAAGTATTGAGTTGCGTGACTATGTATCAATCAGGAGCCTTAATTATTAGCCTTATCTGTCATCAGCTCGCTTAAAATTTAACGTTAACATGATCAATTGGCAATATATTAAAGTCGATGTACTCTTTAGATACAATCAAAATCAAAAATAATATAGATCAAGTTAGATTCCAATTTCTAAATTTACACCAAAGGGGCGTAACCATATTTCCTTTCCATAGTTATTGGCATATTAAAATGACGTTAGGCAAAACATCCTAAAACGCTACAATCTCATAATCAATATTGTCAAAAGTTTCATACAGCTACTATTTACGTTTTTCTTTAGAAAATATTTTAAGTGAAAGATATCAAAAAATTGTGATTCATCTTAACCTACTATGTTCCACATTTTGATAGTCACTGATAGTTTAATTCAATATTAGAACAAATAATCCGGTTTTCAATAGACGCAAATATTCGATATGAAAGTGAAAATGATGAAACAACCCAACATTCACTTTATGTCACAATATTCCTAACTTTCCAACGCTTGGAATTTGCTGACTGGCTTATCTTTGCTATAGGTCGAAGATGGCTATGCCTAGTTTGTACCTTAGTCTTGTTTGATTTTAGTATAAGCCTCCGAAATTACTTATAGCTTTTTTATTGCAGTACCGACTATATCGAATCTTACTCGAAACATTCGAATTAATCTACTTTTGACAATCTATCATGACCATTTTTTCCCCGCCTTCCCCATTTAGTTATAATTGCAGGACTCTTTTAGTTAAGTTTTCGTCGCTTGGAACTTGATGACTAACTCGTCAATACAGGGAAAGGCGAGTGATAGGAAACCGAAATGCAAAAGAAATACTATAAAATATTCAGAGCACGCCAGTCTTGTAAAAGTTCAAGATATAAGTAAAACCAGAAGTAACATGGGACTAGAAGTAAAGAGCTCTAGCATTGGTAGTAGTAGTAGATCCTGGCACTAGTGAACAAATTTGAGGATTTTATGCCGCTTCCATCGCGCCTACACAAAATTTCCTACCCTCTTCCCTCAACCTAAAGCCGCGGAACACAGACGCGGGTGCTTGAATCTAGTCTACCGCCACGAGCGTCTCACGTTTTGGAGGGAAAATTCAGAAACCGCTACTAGAGGGCCAACCGTTTGTGTGTTATCAAGAATATTCACTATCGCCAAGTGAAGATTTTGGTTAGCTCAGTACTTCAGTCTCAACTTACTTCTGGTAAAACCATATACAATGTGTGGCTAAAAGTGCATATAATCAGGCAATCCCTGCGTTTTTATACAGTACCAACGTTATATTGAAAAAAAAGAAGAAGAATAATAAATAAAATAAAAATAAAACTCAACTTTTCTCGCAGTTAGCACTGTTAATACAAAGAAGGTAGGCTTGCCTTAAGAGAAAATGAAGTTTGTTAGTCTTATTCTAAAGCTACGCATAGAGCATACTATCTCTGTCATTACCCGACAGAAGTCGATATATATCGACTACTGGGGGGATTTTTTATAAGAAAACAGGTGGAAGCGTTGTTAAAACGCTATATGTCATTTTATTATGAATATACAACAATATCGCGTGACACTGTTGGAAAGGATGTCTTTATTAATTGTCAATTGAGTTTTCAGTTGTATATTAACCAATTCTAAGGTTGCAACGGACTGTAATGTTATAGAAGTATAAACAGGGACGGTTTATGCATGTTGGCGGTTTCATCGTTCAGAATATTCAAAACAGAAGCGTTCCTATGGAAACCCCAAGCGTATTAGCTTACAGTGCTGAAGAAACCAAGTGTTTATATTCGTTAACAACAGGTGATAACGAAGGCTCTCTCTCTCAGACGATATCAGGCACGAGACTATTGGCGTTATAAGTTAACCATGGATTAACTAACCATAGGAGGTAAGATAGACTTTAAAGGAAGTGGTTTGCCTAGCAGGGTTTTATTCCTAGGCTATGTTGTGCAACTGAATGTTGTATATACAGACAGAAAAAAATTTGAATTTTTACTTGATTCTAACTATAGGGTTATAGAGGGGCCGTTATATCAGAGAGAATTTATAATAGGGAGTGGAAACTCTTGCCCTTGACAGTGGCAAATATAATGTAGCTCAAACAAGTAGACAGCGACGCTAAAACTGGCCAGGTAAATGTCCGGTCACATGACACTCCTTTGATTTTAAAGTTTGGCCTCAATCGCTATTGGTTGTACAATTACCCAATAAGAGTTCGCGATTTCGAGTGCGACTGGAGCCATTTGGAGTTATTTTAAGTTGGACGTTTCCCTTTCCCTAAAAAGGTAGTGTCCATCTCCTCGAGAGACCATCCCGCAACATTCTAGAACCATCCTGGAGGGAGGGGCCACAAAAAATTATACCGGAAATAGACCTGGCCAGTTTTGTTGATCACGTGACTTTTGAGCTACATAATATTCCTAGGTTTCGACTCCCTATTATAAATTCTCTCTGGTCATATTATGCTTGTTCTCTCACGCCAAGTGGCAACGCGAGATGGAGGTCGACTCGCTCTGCCAGTTGCGGTGTTTCTTGGCACGAGAGAAATATACACC